>NT_177918.1:151665-217759 GCF_000188095.3 Bombus impatiens | reverse complement strand
CCCCCCAAAAAAAGAGCTCTGACTACCAACTCTGTCTTTCGAGAATCACCGACTCCGCTAATAAAGTAATCGATTAACACGAAACTGGGAACAAGCGATAACAAAAAATAAGAGAGAGAAAACAACGAAACGTAAAAAGAATAAACGCAAAGAAAACAGAGGACATGGGATGGACGAATAGGTGGATGTCGGAATGGAATGAATATTCGTCTATTTATTTTATGGTCCGTATCGCGTAATTCGATTCTCTGGGCTTCGCGACCTTCGTTCCTCCAGGCTCGATTTTTCTCGTTCGGTTTCGCCCGGCTATAGTTTTCTATTTCCCATCGTCGTCGATGCGCCGACATTTGCTTTCGTTCTTCTCTTCAGCCGGCGACTATGTACACGCTGTCATCGTTTTTCTACTTGACCACCACTTCTGTGACAGAGCTCGCCTTTATTTCCGGACTAGCCACAGAGAAATTGGAAAGAACGTTGAAATAATAGCGAACATGGGCGATCACGTGCACGCACTGATGGATCGGATCAAAATTTTCCTGCACGGCGAAAGAATAATGCTTGTGAGTCGTGCGCTCGTTCATCAATGTCCGCCATTTTGCTGTTTCTTATTGTGTATTGCACTGTGGATGCTGCAGATGCAGAAGAAATGAGAATTTCGACGTAAGCGTGCACCGTGAATTAGCGAATAATTCAAAACTTTATAGTCGATGATTTAATAAATGAAGCAAGTATCTATGCCAAACAAAGAATATTGAGAGTATTAATAAAAATGTGAATTTGCATAAATATTCATGTTCTACCGATACATACACAAAAAAAGAGGATTTAATATGTTTAGGACTAGGGTTTGTTTGGTTATACTGTGTTTAGTAGTGATTTCTGATTCTTGTTTTTTCAAGAATTTAGACGCGATAGCAGCAAGTTTATCGATTGCTTCGATGCAGAAAGTTTTTGTAAAAGAAAAGATAAGATTTCAGAGAATAAACATAATATCCCCGGTGGTGTTCTAATAATCTTACTTCTTTTGGCTCATGAGGGGATCGAACCCACGACCTTCGCGTTATTAGCACGACGCTCTAACCAACTGAGCTAATGAGCCAGTTGAAAAAACAGGTTATAATTTTACTTGTAAAGAAAATACTCACGTATCATAATTAATTATAAATCACGAAAAAAATTCAACAAATTAATCATTATGATAGTGGAGAATCAATTTTCGATAACAATTACCGCAATGTGCCCAAGTTCTCATTCAGAAGGATAAAGATAACTGGAAAACTTTGCGTTTGAAATTAGTAAGTCTATAAATAAGCAATAATCGTGAAGTGAGAACAACATTAAAAGCAAGAAGAAACGCCAGACAAGGATCAGAAAGCTCAAGAAGCACAAATTTCCCAACGATACGATCAACCGCCTTATTTATTACCGCTGGCAACAGGTTGCTTTTGGGGTTATACCTCATATTAATTGCGTTCTTTACTCGTTCGTTATCAATGTCTTGTTATTTATCAAACAAGCAAACAATTTAATTGCATGTAACAATATTCGCGTTAGCATGTTACGAATTAAGTAACTAAATATAACAAAATTATGATAAACCGAAACTAAAAATGGAACAGGTGATGTTACAATATATATTTACAATATTTTTATTATAAAAATAATACCGAGAGAAAATGAATGAAAAAATATCTGGGAACTTGCAAACAACTGAGAAAGTTAAATTAAATAAAAATTAAACAAGTAAATATGGAAATTATAATATTTATATTGTCACAGTTTGTATTTATTCCTCTCTTTGAAGATAAAAATAAAGTGGAAGGAATAGACGTCTTGAAGAGGCCTTAAATCTAGAGTGCAGGAGACCACGATGGCGAAGTTGTGACATATATGTAGTTATGATATTTCTCCATTTTTGGTTTCGTTTTTTTTTTTTTTTTTTTTGCAACGTACGAGTACCTCTAGCTTATCGTATCGTGTTGGTACTTTCCGCCATTCTCCCCTAACTTACACCACGTTTGTCGCACATCTAACTTTTATCTAACGGGTGCCCGGAAGAAACGCGGCACGATGATTAAAAGCTATCCCGATAAAGCGTCACGAAGCTCAGAAATGTTGTAGAAAAAAATTGCACAGCCGCGTAAATGCCCGTTTGTTTTGTTTTTTTTTTTTTTTTTTTTGCAACGTACGAGTACCTCTAGCTTATCGTATCGTGTTGGTACTTTCCGCCATTCTCCCCTAACTTACACCACGTTTGTCGCACATCTAACTTTTATCTAACGGGTGCCCGGAAGAAACGCGGCACGATGATTAAAAGCTATCCCGATAAAGCGTCACGAAGCTCAGAAATGTTGTAGAAAAAAATTGCACAGCCGCGTAAATGCCCGTAGAAGTATTTTATGAGTTTCATTCGAGTCTCTACTTTGACTGTTTCTGTATGGAAATTACATTACGTCCAATTTCGCGTTACGCGCCCTTCGAATATGCGTATGACTACATTACGTGCACCAGCAAACTGATATCGAATTTGCATTTTAGATAAATTGAATAATAGTCGATGAAACGAAACAATACACTTTAACTGGTCCTTTTTATTGTTTGCGATACTAATTATTCAAAACAAGGCAATTTACATACATGAAATGAATTTAGTATTCTTGGAACATTTGATAGAAATTTCTTTTTTATCAGATATTTTCAATCAGGCTCTTTGATTAAATTTTGAAGATCGAAAGACAAATTGACTTATTAAATATTGGAAAGTAATTTCATTATGATATAAATTTATTTATTCATTGTATTTATTTATTGTATCCGTAAAAATTCATTTATAAAACGCAATAGACATTTAATTTGTAAGTAAACAATTCGTATTAATATATTTTCTTTACTATAATCTGTCTGAAGTCAAAACGTCGATTAAGATATCAAACTAATTTCCCCATTTATAGAACGCAATACGTGGATTAAAATTTGATACGTAATTAAGTTAAAATTTAACGTAATTTGTATTCTACGGTATCTCTTTGGTTATAGGCTATCTAACATCATCAACTCTCACTTAGCAGTCAACCCCACCGTCTTATTCAAACGTTTCGCGCTCTATTACCTCTCTATTACCTTATAATTAACCAAAATTTGTATCTCTGTGAAGAAATAGTTGTGTCGACAAAAGCTATATAACTAAACTTATAATAACAAACCTGGAATAAAATATTCCACAATTGTTACATCAGTGGAGTGATTTTTTAATGGCATTATGACACAATTTTATGGTTATCGTGATTTACATGTGATTAAAATTAATTCTGACGAAACTAGTTAAAAAAAAATAAAGAAAAAAGAAACAAACAAGATAAAGAAAGAAATGATGGAAGCAGAAATCACAACTTGTTGATGACAGTGACCGTCATTCTGTCTCGCAGTTTTAACATCACAATTATAACAAAAAATAAATTCGAACGTTTCCGCTTTTGCGTCTGGCTTTATAAATATTTGCGCAAGCTAACTGGTGTTTTGCGAACGAGCAGATAGATATAACGTTTATCTCGAAGTCAAATATCAGTCCGTTGAAAAATCAACGATTTTTGTAACAAATTTTATAAATACCGTTGCCAACAACCAAAATATTTCCCTTTTCGAATTAAACACGTTGAAATCGAGGTTCCCGGGAAATCGGTAATGAAAATCAGCGGTCAGACTTCTGGATTGCATAGTTATATCTACTTGCAAATAATAGCAATATTTATTATCCATCGTCGTTACAAAATGAAGTAGCATTTAATTATAATAGAAGTATTTCGATGCATAATAAATTTGCAGAATGTTTATAACCAAAATGGAACTTTATTTTCCATTATGAAATTAAGATGTTTTCAAAATCTTACTACATAATTTTTATCTTTGTTCCTTTTTTACAACTATATTTGTTCCATTGATGCATAAAGACGATAATCACACAGATGAGAATAGAAACTAACTCTGTTACAGTCTTCGAATTTTTATGTCTCAATCTCATCTTTGTCTTGGCTCACTTTATACCTATAATACTTTAAGAACAACTTTAAGATGAAAGTGAAACGAGAAATTATCTACGTATATCCCTAATGAATTTTTCATATTTTTCTCAAACCTAAAGAAGATTTCTTAACGATAGAAAAATTTCTTGAAGAGGGTAAGCGACTGGGCTAACTATGTATAATAATCGATATTTAGCACGTATAAATTAATAATATTAATTTATTTTAATTATTATTAAAGTTCAATCAATAAAGATAACTAATAAATTGACAAGAAATAATAATATGTTACATATTTGATTATATACAGGGTGGTTGGTAACTGGTGGTACAAGCGGAAAGGGGGTGATTCTACGCGAAAAAAGTCGAAAACATGAAATAAAAATTCTTTTTTAATTTTTTTTTTAATTTTTCCATCGAGACAACGATCTACAGTGAGATCCGTTATAACGAGACGTGATAAAGTGCACGCGTACCGAGCGAAAATTCAAAGTCGATTTTCTCGAAAACAAAGCCTCAAACGAAAAATTTTTATTCTATATCTTCGACTATATCTTCGATTTTTTTACGTAGGATCATCCCTTTTCCGCTTGTACCATCAGTTACCAACCATCCTGTATATATTTAAAGATCAAAGAATAATCAAATTTCGAGTACGCTAATTAAACTGATGACGTTTAGTTACAAGGTAAAATTTCGATCGATATACAGCTTATGAAATTCAATTGCTTTGGAATCATCCTGCATCTAATCCATCAAATTGCGTATTATCGTTAATACCCTTCAATCTGGCATATTGTTATCTTCCATCAAATTTGCTCAAACCTGCATCATTAAACTGCTATTAATTACCACTCGATCAGTAACAAATATCGTACAAACCGTCGATTTCATCCCTCTTCTATTACTATCAGAACGTAACCAGCTCTGCTAATTTCCCCAGCCAGCAATTAATTATAAAAAGAGGAGATGACAATCAAATAAATTTTCTCAACCGAAAATTAGCCTGCTGAAAAGTTAGGAATACAAGATGACAGTGAAATCAAGTTTTTTCCCATAAAGTTAGATCCTTAAAAACTAGGAAAACAGATAACAACAAAATCAAATTTAAAAATAATTTAAAGCTAACTTTCTCAAAACTAATTCTTTAAGAAAATTAGAAAACAAACGATAGTCAAATCAATATCTAAAGCCGTTACGAATATAAATTTAAAGTCGTATTGACAACCAACTCAAGGTATTGAATTTTCCCAGTCACAAATTAGATTTTTAAACAAATTAGGAAAGAAAGATGACAGTGAAACCAATGTCTTCACTGAGAAATTAACTGCCTGAAAACATAAAAGAGGAAAATGATAACCAAATTGATTTTCCCAATCAAAAATTTGCTTTTAGAAAGGTATCTAAAATAAAAGAGGATAAGAACTAAACAAATTATCCCAGCTGAAAATTAGTTTCTTACAAAAATACGATAGAAAAGGTGACGCCAGGACAGAAATTAAGAATTATACGCAACGCTTGCCGAAGAAGAGAATCTCGTCGTTGCTACACTTCATGACGCGGTGAGACGATTAATAATTTGCCGCGAAGACGCCCGGAGAGAAAGGGAAACTCATGTTCCGAGAAAACATTAATTTCCCTGGGCGAATGAAGATGTACAGGTGCGGAATGAACCTAAAAAAATGGAGGATCTGCCACTATCTTCGAAAAAGGTATAATAAAATAAATAACGAGAGACAAAGAGGAGGAGGAGGACGGCAGCAGACGAAGAAAAAAGATCAAAAAGAGGCAAAATGAGAAATACAAGGTTATAGAAGAAGGAAAGAGAATAAAGAAGAAGAGAAAGTCAGCTTTGCCTGCTGTCTAATATCGAAGATATATGAAAGCAGAAGTGTAAGAGGATTGGAAATGGCGGTTGAGGGTGACGATCGCGTAAAACGAGTGGTTGGAAGTTGGCATTCCAGGGCTTGGCCAACTGCCTGGGTCTGTGGCCTATCGTTTATTAATTAACTGACTTAATTAATAATTCAATAACCGCCAACGCCATCCCACGCGCTGCTACGACCCCAACCCCACCGTTCCTATCCATTCTACCGTTTGGTCGCGGTTGTATAGGGAAACGACGCGTAAACTGGCGCTGGCAAAGCTTGGCGATACTCGTCAACGAGCCTATATTATGGCGACCGGTAGTTCGACTCGTACAGCAGCGTGTTCCACGTGAGGGGTGTGAGGCAGAGCGTGAACCTGGCTGATTGCTGACCTACTTTCCAGTTTATAGAGTGTTCTTTTTTTAAAGTAAACTGGTGGGGAGGGGTACATTGTTGGCGTCAGAATCAGCAAGTCAAAAAATTACTCGTACCGATATAGAGAAAGAAAGATTCAATTGACGGGTCGGGGACGTGATGACGCGGATCAGTTTTCATTATTGCGGAATAAAACATCTACATGTCATTAATCAAAATGTAAAGATCAAAATGTACCTGTATTTTTTCCTTCAAGATGGAAGATAGTCTCGCGATTTCTTAAGGCTTAAGCAATCTGTTACGAGACTCATCAATCAATCCCTAGGAATCCTCAAGTTTCATGAAGCAAGTTACAATGTGTGTAGATTGATATCGACATTGGCAATAGGTTGCATTAATGAAGGAATCAGTACAGACCATCCTGGCTGTTGAGATCCTATTCTGATTTGGTGAAATCTAGGAAGCAATGCGTGTATTTCAATACACTTCGACATATGTGGGCTGTCTCAAGACATAATACTAATATAATGATCTAGTTATCTTTCAATACTCGAATCACTTATAAGTAGGTAAATAAATAGATAGATAGATAGATAAAGAATTACATAATTAATGAATGTTTCGACCAATAGCTAGCCTTACATTGCGAAGGCATCAATTGGAAAATAGTTTTATAATACTAGCGAAGACCTTTGGCATAATAATTACTCGAAGATTGAGAAAAGGTTCCGATTCATTTGAATATTTTGAAGACATCCTGATCCTAGAAGATCTTTTATAAATAGAGTGTCTTTACTTTCTAGATTATATAATTACTGTAAGATTAGAGGAGCTTCTGGTTGAGGAATGACTCAATTAGCAGATTAACAGTGAAGCAATCCTATCTTGTCCTGATCTTCGATAGACATCCTGCAGGATACACTCAATACAAGCTACAATCTTTCACAGAACCTCATCTGATCGACTCGTCTAATGAACCCGTATGTCTGTTCGTGACGTACGAACTGCATCGTTGACACTCGGTCTGCTATGACACATGGCAGCTGTGAACTAACCACGGAGATCATGTGTAAAACGTACAGTAGTGCGCAAAAGTCTCAAACCAGCGTATGAGACTTGTCTGATATAATTGAATGCATAACTCTTATATAATTGAATCAACCAGCATGCATAATAGAATCAGCAATCATAGATTATTAATAAATCATTTTTTATTCCCATTATATAGGATATGTCCAGTTTTTTTTAAACTTTGTCTATATATTCTAGGAGTACATATATTCTATGTACAATTATTGATATAACATTTTTTCCTTGATTTATACTGATTATAGAATATATCAATAAAGTTTGGCTGGAGAAGTCTATAACACTCAGTATAAAAGTTGAAAAAGTAAAATCATATACAAAAGGGAAAATGCTCAGTTTTATAAATATAAAAATTTACCAGAAGATAGAAATATTTATTGAAAAAGAGAAAGTATCGGTAGAAAAAGCTCAGAAATCGAAGTATCAAATCGATATAGCGAAATCATTACGTATATGTATGCGTTATTATCTACTAAATTTTAGGCTAATAAATTGAATAAATCGTTCGTTTAATCTATCGAATAAATTACCAATGTTTGGACGACGTATAACCTTTTATTGTCCATGTTTCAAGCACTGGACGTTGGTAAGATTCATAATGAGACACGACTATGGGCGGGTCTGGTTTCGTAATTAGAAAACAGGACTCGTTTGTAGCTTTTATCGTTCTCCGCTTGGCGATTTATGCTAATGGAACGTCGCTCGTGCGCAGTGTATTGTGCTTCAGCTTTCGTTCTAGTTTTCTGTTAATGGGTATAAATATCGTTGGTGTTGGTTTCGGTTGGTAGCTTGTATCGCCGGTATTTTACAAGTGTTTATCGTTTGAAATTTGATTTGACTGCGAGAATATGTATTGTAAGAGAGGCAATATTTTACGTTCGATTTAAAATATATTTTGTAACAAAATTATTCTGACTTTACTTTTTTATCGAATAATAAACAAATAGTATATATTACTTGTGCTACTAAAAAAATACTAAGCACCTTGAAACTATTTTTAGCAAAGTTTAATTAACGAAAACACAACAAAAGAATTGACAAACACATTACAATGTACAAAATGAATAAAATATACAATATCTTCGAGTTTCAGTTTCACAAACTAAAAATTAATGGTTACAAATTGATAAAAACCGCGAAGTATATCTTTGTACGATCCAACAGTTAATTCGTCGGAAAATATTTTCCGAAGAAAAAGCAACTATTACATCAAGTTTGTGAAGGTAATATTAGAATCCTGATAAAAAAGAAACTATACATATCTTCTCACATAACATTATATAGCATCAGGAACTCGCATGTTTCAATTTTCTCCACATACTATATAAAACAATTTAATGTTCTGCAATTTTAATAATTGTCTAATCAAATCAATAAGTATAATAAAAAGATCTTTGACAACAAAACTCACAGATATATTACTGCCCAGTACATTTCCAAAACCTACTTACCATTGAAAGGATTAAAATGTTCTTAATAGAGTCGAATCCTTTTGCTTGATCAAAGTTCCATTATGCTTAAAAATACATTTCTCAAAGCATTTATAAACAGCTCGAACGAACTGAATAAATGTCTCTCTATATTCAAAGCTCTCCTCAGAAATATTCAAACGAAATGAAACACGGCATGTTTCTAGATCGTTACGAAACGCTTCCTTCATTGATAATCTTTTCCTTCTCATTTCCCTCTTTCTTTTAGCCTCTGTTATTTGTTGTTTAAATTCGTTCGTGACTGGTTAACGCAAGGTAACGGCCGATCAACGTGATTATTTCGCTGTTACATTTTAATGAAAGCACTCTTGGTCGAAGTGCTATCGACCAGTCGTTGGCTGTTCGTCGGCGTCGGTTGGTGGCAACGCAAACCGGAAGCGATTATTCACCGATTCCTCAGCGAAAATCCATGCGTGCGGTCATTACTAGTAAAATACGGCTAATAAAAATCACTGGGACATGGATTCCGGCAGTTTGGAAGTTCCAAATGGGAAAAGTCTGCATTAAACCTGGTCTGAAACGGGCGATCGGACCAAGCTGTCCTATGTACAATCGGGAAAATATAAAGAGACAGAAAGAGAGAGAATAAAATACTTGAAAACATTGGAAATCTCCCGAATCGATGAGTATACGTTGTTTCTGCGGCAGATGGTCCGTTTTTACGAGGTTTTGCAAATGACTTAATGCGATTTAAATGCCAAAAGAGGAGTACAGATAGCTTGTTCCTTTCCATTCTCGGAGGGAATAGGCTCTTTTAGGAATCGTCGGTAATTGATTTAGACAATACTTCCAATGTTATTTTTACAGCTTCTTCATTCGGTGACAGTTTGTTCAAAATTATTAAAGAAATGTTAGAAAATTAGTAATTAATAATAATTGTTTGAAAACGTGCAAATGTGTAGATACGAAATTTAAAGAAATATGAACGACGTTATAAAATTTCATATTGTAGTTTTATTTGACATTTTTATCTCACTACTTTCGACGCAGCAAGTCTTACCGTCATCCAACCACCCTGCAACAGCGTTAGTTTTTACTTGTCTTCTTAATTTTACAAACCAACCTTGAACAAATATAACATGTGCATAACCTTCTTCAGATCATAAATTGATATTCTTCAACAACTGTTGTGACATTTTTCTTTTGTTTTATAAATTTAAATTCAGACAAAGGGATAAATATTTGCGATAATTGATAATGAGATTACAATATCTCTATTGTAAACCTCGATGGCGTTTGATGTACTTGTATTGCAGCAAATTTCTTTTCCGCTAATGTTGTTAATAACAATTGCAAAATTTAATGGCTGGTCGTAGCCAGTCTAATTCAAAACGCCGCAGGAATGACATTTCATATATACCAACCTAATATAATGACGACATTTACTATTGCTCATGAGTATCCGATCAATTTGAACGATTTGTAGTAACAGTATGTGAATTTTACTAAAATGTACGAATTAACGGGTCCATCATCACGCGATGTATAGAAAATCGATCGCTGCATGTTTCGTTATGATAGTTTTATGCAACGTGCTGCAGAATTCTATTCATGTAGATGTACAAAATTTGCTAAATAAACAAATTGGACGTGTCATGTAGTATGTCGCATGTATGATATACTATTGCGCAATTAATGATTTCACAGTAGATTTCGGTTATTTGTATGAATAGATGACGTAAAAAGATCCAGAAGATATTTATAGGAAAGTAATTGAGATGATTTTCGATAAAAATAAATTAGAACAAGTAAAATGTATGTCACGTCTGTATAATTGTACAAAATGAGTAGTATTCTTTCGTTTATATTCTCTTGTTTCTTTATGTATCTACTCCTTTCACATAGTATTTGCTACAAAACATCAATCATGTTTTGCATCCGACCATTTCGTCATATCCAGATTTTTACTTCATTTTATTCCATCATATACATGTCAATAAATGTTTATTTGTGTCTTTGTCATTTATGAAGCGTATGTAACAAGATCTTCAGAACTTGGTACGTGGGCAGTTTGGAGAAATACATGTGACTATCCAAAAGTTTAGAATAGAAATTATATAACAAAATTTTTATCCAAATATTCGTTGAAGTAAGAGGGATTTCTGTTTATATTTGACATTAAATAAGTAAATCATAATAAATAATAATATAACCAACATTATATGATCCCAGTTATAAATATAATTAATAAATCTGTAACATGATTCACAACTAATGCAAATATTAATCAGATATTTTATTCTAGCAACAACTAGAAAAATAACAATAAATTTTTAGCAATTAGTGTACGTACTCCTCCTTTTCATAAGCAAATGTTGCCTCGAACAGTTTATTTTGCGCTACTAATACCTTAAAAATAGTTTAAAATGTTCAATTCAATCATTCCAATAAAAGTTGTCCTTCTAGCGAGCTCCTTCATTTTCAGAAATGAATTTAATTATTTTAACGTGGCAAAGCTGAAATCTAGGCAGCAGGTTTGAGTACACGGCAGAAATTAAAAATACAAGTGTTAGCGTAGCTCGCCGTTAAAGCGACTAAAGCGAAATTTCCACTGTAGATCAATTTGTCGATGAACGAGTCGGTCGAATGGAGCAATCGACGTGGCACGCTGAAAATACAAGCATTATACGGGGTATGCGGCGTAATTCAGGACATCATCGCGGTAAAGGAAGCCGATTCTTCGTGACAAAACACGTCGAAAATGTAGAATGAAATTTTTTTGCGCGAGCCTTCTTTTTCGAGGAAAATGGCTCTGAAAAATCGGTCGAGTGCGCGCTCAGTTCGTGCTCGAGCGTCAGTGGTTCTCAACCGTGTTTTCTATGAGTCAACGAGAATACCACAGAACAATTGATCAATTAGGCGCGCAAAAGAGATCGTGAATGCACAGAAGTCTGTTAAATTGCACTCACAATCGTGCTCCCCGATGATGATTTTTTGTAACAAAAGATTCGGCTGCGCGGAGAATCATCTGTGTAGCCATTTTCCGGTAACCGCGCAGCCAACGGACCTTTGAAGTCGATTCTTTGTGAAACGAAGCTTCGGTTTAGTGCGTTTCATGATTTTGATGTAGTTTTTTGCGTCCATATGAAATGAGTCTGGTAACGAGTTCGTGTTTATGTAACGGGTGCTAGATTTTAGGCATAATTGAACGCCAGATTAATGAAACTGTAGTATGTAGTTAAATATGCTGTATATGAATAGTTATAATTAAAACTATGTGATAAAGCTGATCTTCGTTAAAGACAACATTAATTTTATCAAAAGCACCTCTATGTTCTTAGTAATTGCAATTTAACATTGGAATAACCAGCTTCTAAAATATGTACTTAAACATGTTCTATTTGAGTTATAATTTAAATTGTATGATGAATGGAATGTTAATAGTCGACATTAATTTTGCAAAGAAATATTACATATTCTTAGAAATTTTTATCAAAGATATTATATAATAAAAGAGAGTTGTTGAATTTTCTTATGAGAATATAAATTCGAATGCCATCATTCAATACTTAGAATGTCGTTCAATACTCACAGAGAATTAAAAATTTCAAGGTAAATTCAAAATATCGTAAAAAACAGTAACACTCCTGTTTGTGAAAACATAAATTACAGTATCATTATTGGATACGAATATGCATCCAATAAATTAGCAATTGTCAAACCAGAAATCCATGCAAAACATTTATAAATAACACTCCTTCTTACGAAAACATAAATTGTAATACTATTTACTGAATACAAGTATGCACCCAGCAAATTTAAAATTTGTAAACCAACCTCCTCCAAACCAACATACTATACAAAACAGTGACACTTTACACTTTTAACATATTTCTTCGGGAACAATCATCTTTCTTGCGCGAGCGCGATTTATAACACCATTATTGAGCGTAAAACTCTACCAACAAACTTCCATCATTCAAGTCAAACTTTCTGCAACCACAAAGTTTCGTTGAATCAATTGTTTCACGATAATTATTTGATTCTACACAGGTACAGTGGATTGCAAAAATATTCGTACACCTACCATAGAAAACTTTTATGTGTAATATTGTGCATGTTGTTTAATAATTTTGAAATTTCATTAACACTATAATGACACTCAACTATTATGATTACAGTGGCTACAAAAAGTATTGACACACGCCCTTATTTTCCAATGAAATGTTTTTTTTTTATCGGATTCTATCCTCCCTTTTCATAGTATCAAATGTTTTCTATCATATGAAGCACTAGCAAATTGTATAAAATACTTGGACCTAATTAATTACTATGCACACCCTATAATAAATGTAATGGCGCACCAATACTTTTTATTGCTATCGTGCATATGTATATTTCTAAAATTTCTATTTCTAAATGATTGTGAAAATGTATACAAAAATTACAAGATATTTAGTACAAGCATATATTTTGCAGAGATCGCAAAAGTATTTAAAAAGGCAATCATCCCTAACATTAATAAATCTCATCATTCAGTCTTATTATTCTCAATACTTATCATATGCTTAAAGTGGCTATTCATGCTGTATACTAATTTCTTACTAAATATAAGTTCGCAGTATATATATATATATCTTGCAACTTCTCTATTTTCAGGTTGGTTTCAAATATCACCAATATGATCATCGATCAGTCGCGCCTCGTTATAATGCCAATGAAATTTCAAACTGTTTTATATAAACATGCACAATATATACCTAAAAGTTTTCTGTAGTAATTATAGGAATACTTTCGCGAGCCACCGTAGTTTGATCAGGATGCCTTTCATACTATTGTAGAATAGTACGTCAAGTTAGAGTCGGACAGTTCGACAAACGAGGAAAAAGGATACGGTGTGGCGTAGCGTGGCAGGTGCAGTGCGAGCTCTAGGTAAACTTTGCTACTCGATAAATAACAATTTGCGCGAAAGTGACGCGGAAGGATTTACGTAACGCGGCTTTGCGGCTGTGGAAGACACGTTTCGCGCTTGGATTTTCAAATTTTCGACGTCCATGTTGAAAACGTCGGGTGAAACATAGACCGTTGAATCGGTGGCCCCTCGATTACAGGAATTAACGCAAAATGTACTGACAAACGGCATCGACTAAAAATAATCGATGGCGTCGCGTTTGCTCTTGGATGATTCGTTTTGAAATTCCCGCCATTACTCCTCGTTTTATTGTCATTCACTGTACGTTAGCGAAGAACGTGTTGTAAGTTTGGATTATTGGTGAGGTTTGTATCGTGATTGGTTATAAAAGATGTTTAATGAAAAAGAAATGATAAAGAATTGAAATGCAGAAATGGATTCATGGTTGATTAGTGTGATTGTTCAGTGAGTTACATTATTATTATTGTACGAAAATATTATTACATGGGAATCTTAAAAGCGAAAGAGTGGGTTGTACGAAATATAAAATCGTTGTAGTTAAATTACAGATGTTTATGTAAATCCATTCCTAATAACATGAATTTATATAAACAGTCCAATTATTACATTGTAAGGTAGAATTAAAGTAGAATTAGGGTAAATTAAAGTACGAAAAAGAAGGTATACTAAGAAAATTTGAAAAGAAAATGTAAATATGATATGAAAATTTAGGCAGGATGTATAATGTGTATAGTACAAACATAAATGAAAAGGAATTCAAATGAATATAAGGGAAAGAAAGTTTTCCCCTAAAAGAGAAAAGTGGAGAATAAATCACGCAATAAAGATACATGTATAATACGTGTAATAGATACGTGTAACAAAGATGGTATTGAAACATTCACTTATTATATTGAGTTCATTTTTTCACATATTTCCATTTTTGCTAATACATATAAATTAGTAATTTGTCTGTGCTACAAAGAAAGTTGAATTGCAACAATATGAAGAGAAAAATACTTCGAAATAACTGATTTTTTGGTTTTAAAGTTAAAACTTAATTCCGAGGGTTTTTCTTGATCTTCTTTGTTCAACTTTTCGACATATTTTTATACGGATTAACATTGGGTCATCTTCTTTTGCTGTTTTAAAATTTGTTTTAAAATGAATACAATATTTTCTTTATGATAAAATGGATGTTAATATATAGGTATATAAATTCAGCTACTTATTGCGCAAGAATACAGAGCAGAGAAAGAGAGAGAGAGAGAAAGAGAGATGTTACAGCTTCGCTGATATTTACAAAGGTACAATAAATGTTTTCCCTCGAAAAGCATCTTGCATAAGTATTCGTGAAAATTAGCGAAACTTTATTAACTTTTTTGCAATGTCGCTCTTTTCAGAGCGTCTCGTGTTTTACATTTACAAAATTCCACTCCCATCTGCGATAATAAATCAGCGTATATCTCATGGTATCGAAGTCAAACACTCCTAACATAAATATGAAAATGTTCGTAAATCCATGCCGAATGCGTAGCGTAAAACTAAACATTTTAATTATGGATGATTTATATTAATATGTATATTAGTAATTTCGTTGGTGTAATTAGTATTCTGCAATTTAACCAAATTTAACTAAGAATTTTTATCAAAATTACACTTTTCTGTTAAAAATATATAATAGAGGTGGTGTGGCATTCTAATGTTGATACCAAAAATTTCCCGCTTTTCTCTAACATGTGATTTAACTGGACCGGACTTTTTCTTATGGGGTTTCTTATGGGGCTATTTCTAATGTTGATACCAAAAATTTCCCGCTTTTCTCTAACATGTGATTTAACTGGACCGGACTTTTTCTTATGGGGTTTTCTTAAAAATAAAATATACACCAATAGACCAAACACAATTGAGCCAAAAGGTAATATTCGAGAAGCGATAGCGAACATGTCTTCCAAAACGTGTGTGAAAATATAATGAAAAATGCAATTGAGAGCGGTCGACTTTGTACAGCGTTTGGTGTTGAGCATATTTTCTCACATTATCATCCATACGTAACTTCCACGTATCAATAAACGACTTGTATTAATCATACAATTACAGTAAATATAAAAATTAAAGAATCACAAAATTTTCACAAAAGACCATCGATATTAGAAATATTATAAACCCCTGCAATGATAAGTAATCCCACATCATTCATCCAAATATGCTTTTGGAAAGAAAAACCTCTGGTTACGTTTCTCTAAATAAATCCATCCTTCTCGAAGCTGCTTTTACAATACACTAAAAATCTACTATGTACATTGAAAAAAAATTTCCTCGAATCGACGTTCAATTTTTCCCTTCCCGATTTCGCCAACCAATCTCCTCTAATCATCATCCAACATTCTGCAGACGCCTCACTCTCATCCTTTTTCCCTCGACCTCGAAACAACGAAACAGTTCGCTCGATGGGGGAAAAATAATTCGCACGAAGGTAACACAGATTGATCTGTCCCGCGTGGTCCATTAGCCGTGGTTATGATGCTCTTCCGAATTAGACAAGGTCATCTCTATGTTCTGTGGTGAGGGATGGCCTATGCAGGATAGTCACAGATCATAGGGATCATCTTGAACGTGGAACAGAAGGTAGGTGATTGAGCTTGGAGACGATTCCATCCGTTTGGAGGTCGATGGACCAAGTCGATGTGTAAAATGATAGTGACTTCGAATCACCCTCTTTTGAACGTCGTTACATCTTCGTCTGTTCTGACCGCGATAACTATTGACCGAGGGTGAAAAGCCGGTGGTTCGAGGAGAAATCGTTTTGTTAAGAACATTCTCGTTGCTCGATGAACAGAGAAAATTGTGGGTTGAGAAGATTGCGACGTTTTTGGAATCGTTCTTGACGTTATCGCTGTTGGATGGTTCTTGAACATATTTTCTTGTGTTTAGTATGCATATTGTTTCGTAGCTTGAGTCGCTCTATTCATAGTTATTTTTTTAAGTGGTTATTAAAGTAAAATTTATCTGTGTTTATAATTAGAATATCTATGGAACAGAGACTATATCTGGGAAATCACGAAAATGTTAGTTATTTAGCAATTCATAAATGATTGAAATCTTAGATTTTAAAGATCTCTGCGTTCTACAATTTGAATTTTCACATTTGATCTCGTTTCTAAGTTTTAAAATATGCTGCATTTCCTGCGAATACTGACATCTCGCTAGTAAGATTTAAAACTTGTATTTGAACATCGTTTTATTTAAATTCTGGGTTACGTGATAATGGAAAAATAACTTAGCTCTTAAAGAACCGGAAAAGTACGAGTAATTGTGAAATAACGTATTTAGGGAAGGAAAAGTTCAAGATAAGTTGACAAAGTTTTGAAATTGTTACGTCACGAAGTATATTTCCGATTTGATAAAGGGTATAGAATTAATTGTCCCACTTTAAACATGCGAAACAACGGGAAATTCATTAACCGTCTGCTACAGTTCTATTTACATTTCTAGGTATTTCTTTCGCTTCATTTGCTGACTTGGCAAATTTGAACTGTGGGCTTTCACACTGAACGGTCAACAAACAACTTTCTACGCTGTAATGCAATTTACAAACCAACCAAAGTATAAGAATGAGAATTTTTTCTTCGTGGAACATGAGTCGATAGAAACCATTAGAAAGCGAGCAATTGTTTGACGTTGTATTTATGATGTTTATGTGCTGTTTAGTACTCTGGTAAACAGTATCGAATGTAATCATAATGTAAGTAATTATATAAAAATGAATTACTGATTTATTAATTTTTTGCTTATGCTACTACGATATTAAATAATCTATATTCATGCATCTACAATTTTTATATTTGTATTGCTTCTATTAGTATAAATTAATCTAATCTGCGTGTATACAATACTAAAAACAACCTCTCAGCTTTGAAAGTTTTTATTAGCATGTACATACCTTTCTTTTCATTAAAATCCATTTGTGCTATTGTCTGACCAAAGGTGTATTTATACTACTTACGCCCAACTTCACGTGTGTTTCTATCATATATAAATTCTAGCCTGTTATACATAAATCTTTGAATCCAATCTTGAATCTTTCTATCCAAAACACTCTCAAACAGCGATCAACAAATAAAATTTCATTTTTGTCTTGGAAAAGAATTTCGTATAAAAAATGAAAAAATGTCGTAAAAAATAGTGTTAACAACGTTGTTTCAACAGAATTGTGTATATATGTACTGTGGGTCATGAATATAGGCTGCTATTGTAGTTGCAATTGTTTTTTCATGTTACGTCGAAACTATACGGTAAAGTAAACTATACGGTATTTAAAACAGATAACTTTTACTATAGTCACTACATCACTGTGCAATTTCATTTTAATTCATACGCTATTAAATCTTATTCTCGTTCATTGTGGATATCAACAATTAGCGCAAGAATTTTAAAAGAATTCGAAGGAAGATTAACAAATTTTTATTTTTCAAAAAATTTTTAAATTACCGAATTTTAGTACCACCATGAAAAATATATGTGATATTTAAGAATTTAAGACTACAAACTTAATTAGGCTACTGTTATATGATCCTAAGCATAGTTAAACTATGTTCACAGTAGACTCATTCTGAAGAATAAAATATCTAAAGTCTGAAATACGTACTTATAAGAATATTACTCATAAGAATCTATTCTAATCTATAGTCTGGTTTGATGTATTCGTCAGGGCACATATTTGCTGTACCCATAATCTTACTCAGAATTCAGACGATCGTACACGATAATATTAAAAATAAAATTTTGTATGATGAATATACTATAGCACGCGTGATATGATTAAAAGTCCTTGCTATAGTAGATCGTACAACAAAACTAAGAGTGCAAAATTCCTTTTTACACCTAATACAACAAAGATTGATAGTAATACAAAAACTTAAATTCCGTCAGCTTCGAAACCGTTTTATGTCCATTTTCGCGTTTCCCAATGGCATTGTATCGAGTTCAATTACAGGCTGGGGTCATCAATGATCGTTTTATGACCCTAATTACCATTTCCATCGAGATCCATTAATTAATTATTAATTTCAGCCGGTATTGTCCTTTCGAAGGGAGGCGACGATTTACTTTCGTATCCTGTCTCGTTATAACGTGATATTACGAATACAGTTTATTATGTGTCCCTCGCTTTACCATGCGAACCAACCATTGCTATCGAGATAATTTAAAGAACAATATGATAATAAGCGAGCAACCATGGTTACAGGTATCAACTCGTAAAACATTCATGTGCTTAACATCCACTTGCTGCGCTCATTGTTCGTTACTTCGGAGATCTACATCGTGTATTATGTCTTTGGAGACTTCCGACGCGATAAGTTTGTATATTCTGCGTTATGAGATAAGCATAAAGTATTTTCGACCTCGTTTTAATAGTAAGAATCGTGTTGATAATACTTATATTAGTTACAGTTTCTTGTATAAGTTAGGTTTGAAGATGTTTCAGGTTGTATATGTATATTAAAATTTATAGAAAGAGTCTTCTGTGTTACAAGTTCAATTATGTGAAATAATTAATGGCGCTCTTCGTGGGTATGAGTTTTCGGATACTATGATGATATTTTGAGAGACTCTCGGGCGAAGGAATTCAGAGTATGAATACTTGATGAGCGGAACGAGGGTAGAATAGTGAAGAGTCTTCATTTCATATTTAGTTGTACTTATGTAGTTATATATAGTTGTATTTGTTGTTTAAATATCATTTTTTTAATACTATCTGTGTTAAGTAATTTTAAGCTTGAAACATATGTTGAAATGTGCGACACACATCACACGTTTGATACTGTTCAATGAAAACTGTTTTGTTTTCGTCAACTTTGCAAATGTACATACTCAAGTATATAAAATTTACTGTATTAAAATCCAACACGCCGTCTCTTGCGTTAAGGAATTCTTCAAACATATGTCTTTCGGAAAATGTAAAGAGAAAGATTAATTTTGTGGAACAAAGCAACACCGATGGGATTTACCATCGAGCGGACCAATAAGTTTTATTTGCACAACGACTTTATTAAATTTCCCATTTCTTGCTTTCGAGCGATACTCGTGCCTTTTCACGGTTTTTTTTTTTTTTACAGAATCGTATCGATTTGTTGTTTTTCCCCTCTTTTTTTATTCCTTTATTCCTTTTATTCCTTTATTCTAGAACATGACACGATACACTGTACACTATTACTCATAAGTACCTGAATACTGTGATCAATTTGTAATAGCAATATCTGAATTTTATCAACGTGCATAAATTAATAATGAATAAGTAATTAGAAGCCACGCTAACTACTTTTTGGGAATTATTAGATACAAGTTTTACTGTTTAGTACTCTATATGCATATTACACTACTACAATATATTGTATATATAATAGATATATATATGTGTGTGTATGTATATTACTAACTCACTTCATTTATAAATATTCTATTCTATAAGGCTTGACAACAACAGACGCCAATTTTATATAAATAAATATAAAAAATCAGTTTAATTCGATTATAATATTCTGTTACAAATAGTGGGGATGGTTATAAGGAATAAAATCATTGAAGTTTGATTTAATCGTAATCAAAGTACATCTTGTTAAAAATAAGCAAATATTCAGATACTTTTGAGGGTTAGTGTATATCGAATCGATGGTGGAACGCGCGAGAGCATACAAGAGTCCTGGCAGCAGCGAACGGGAAACGACTTAATTTATAATCGTTGATTTTAAATTCAATACGGGCTATCCCCACACAACGAATAATTCTCCACGGTGATGAATATTAATCGATGTTTAATCGATATTCCAGGAAAGGTTGCCTACTACGGAAAGCCGGCTTATTCTATTCACCTTCGTCTTCGCGTGCTCGTAGAATAGTGTTTTCTATTTTCCATGTTTCACACCTTGGTGCAAGGTGTTTTGCATGTGGATAATGAATAAAGAAGAGAGGTAAGGGAATAAAATATAGACTGTGAGAATAATTCTTTTGTTGGGCTGACGAGTGTTGCTGCATCACGTTGGATGATATATTTTTTGGTAAGTTTTATCTGTTTCCATATAGTTTATAGATATATTCATATACTTATATTATACATACTTTTATTGTATTTTGGAAAACATTCTGTTCGTTTTATCGTGAGGGGTTATCGTTTCTATTGCATCGAGAAAAGACTCTTACGATATGATTGTAAATAAATCTCGACTTTTTCTTTTGATATTACTGAGCTTCTACGATCCGCTCATGAAGAAACATTATTGAGCTTGTTAGGAAACAATATTGATTGCATCTTTTAACTTGATATAAAGTTTGAAAATAATTGTTACAAAGAATTATTTGAATTTAATATAAAATGTAGAAAATATGAACATGTTGGTGTATACTATATGTAAGTTTAAAGTCACTGAATTTGAGAAACGAAAAACATGATGTATAACTTGTCCTTTTAGTTGTCGTTTGAAAAATAATTAACAATCTTAACTCTAACTATTTACAAATTTATTTTACAAAATCAATCTGAATTTACGAATTTATCTGTACCGAAAACCACGAATAGCATTCAAAGCTCAAATATTCAGATGAAAGATCCGCGAAATATTATGATACTAAGAATGTGCTTGAAGATTACAAAGATTTACCAAATCTTCTCAAGACTTACGTTCACGAAAGTCTATTCTCATTCAATAATCAACTTCCTTCCTAATCGCTTTAATTTCTTTTATATTCTTTGCAATACGAAGTACGCGCGATTTAAAATCTCCAGAAACATTAAAAGATTTAGATATATAAGATATGCAAAATATCTGAAGAAAAATTTTCATTATAATTAGTTTATGGATGTTTATGTACCTATATAAATTCCTATTTCCATGAACAAAATTAAAAAAATGGAATTTTATCCCACTAAATAGAGATTTGTTTCGCTCTCTAAATATTATAACTAGACTGTGGATGTTTATGCACTTGTGATACAAATCTGTATCTAAGATCCATTTCTTCAGTAATTCAGAAATATAAATTCGTATAAATAACAGCAGTGCACGTATAAGCAAATAAAATTATATTTATAGACTTAACGACATCCAAAATATTTCAGAAACGAGCTCATTAATCGCATGGATCCACGAACAGCGACGTATTCTACGATTTAACCCAGTTACTCGCCGCTTGAAGCTGGCCAAGATTCCCTCCCCTAAGAGTCTTCCACATCTATCCCCCTGGCTCATTTATTTTTCTTTTTTTTCGAAATTCCATGAAGGGAAAGATGGTTAATGCCATTTCTTTCAAAAGACTGCAGCGTGAGAGAATTTTTCAATTAGCTTCGTTCAGTGGCCGTTAGATACCTGCATGACAAAGTGGTGCAAGTACCTACCAGCACGATATTCCAGGCGAACTTTCAGTTGAGTCTG
The DNA here is from genome assembly GCF_000188095.3 of Bombus impatiens. Lineage (NCBI taxonomy): Eukaryota > Metazoa > Arthropoda > Insecta > Hymenoptera > Apidae > Bombus > Bombus impatiens. The sequence continues at coordinate 195,637 of NT_177918.1, read as the reverse complement.
CGTAATTATAATCACGATCTCATTGAGTTTTCACTGTTTAACGATATCTCTCGTCAAAAAGTTAAAAATTAAAATATTATACGCAAGAGAAAATTCTTAGCTTTAAAGCCATATATAAAATGATCTACTTTTATACATACAGTATATGAAACGAGAGATGACTATCATAATTATATCGAAACGGAGCTGAAAATATATATGGAAATTACAAGATATTATTGGAAATACATCTACCAACATATCGCGCAGATCGCCAAAGTATTTGAACACCTAATTTTTCGCTATATTAAAAAGCCAAAATATTTAGCGAGACCATCTTTCGCACTAATTGTATGCTCAAGACTGTTCGCGTGTATTAATTTTTCATTAAATACAAGGATATGTTTGCAATAAATATCTTGTAACTTCGCTACACGCTTTCGGACACTGTTTCACATTTAACTGTCATAATCACGATAGTCGTGTCTCTTTATGGCGCTAACGAAATTCCAAAAAATTGCATGGTAAGTGTCCGGATGTTTTCGTGAGCCACTGTATAAATATACAACATCCAAGAGAGAAACGGGAAATCTTGGAATAATCGAAATATTTCGTTATTTGTCACAGAACGAATAACCGTGTCCCATTAAAAATTCAATCTACACAATGGCAGTTTTCCGATTCGCGTTATGGATAATCGACGATTTGACTCTACTGATCAAATAAAGGGATGAAATCGGGGTATCTGATGCGCGTTCTATTACAGATTATCATCTTGGTGCTCCTACGTGACTTGATTAATCGTCCGATCTGTATATTTAATTCCTTGGCGTGCAATCGATAGTGACTCGCGTCGCCGACACCGGAACAATTATCCGTGAAGCAATACTCGAACGTACGTGCTATGAATTTCCGGAGTTGACGGCCGATTTGAATAGGACAGTCCGATCTGTCCCAAGGAGATCGTTGGTCGTCGTAGTTCCAGTGGAACGTGAGACAGATTAAATGAGCTCCGTGATCTCGAAATTGAAAATGAGCTTCTGGAACTCTTCTGTATGTTCACATTCCTTGGTTGCTTCGAGTCCTCTTTCTTTCCAATGTAACGAGCTAATGTCAAATAAGAGTCTTGATATGATTTTCAGATTTTCCGAATTTGGGTTGATAATATTGGGTTGGCTAAATAGTAAGGTCAGATTTCTGCAGTAGATAGTGTTCTTTTGCTTTTCAATAATAAGAACACAGTAAGCTACGTATCCCAGTAATAACGATATAATCGGCAAGTGAGAGATTCTATGTGAAAAGACAAGTATCGATACGATTCAAATAAAATTGTCAGTTTCGTAATGTTCGACAAATTGCTTCGAAGTGTCACAAACGTCACGAATTTTCAGAATGCTTAAAGAGCATCAAATATGCCCAAACGAAACTCTTGCTGTTGCTAAAAAAATTAGCGAAGTGAAATCGTGTCAAAGCATTAAAAGCCCTCGAAACTTGTACGGTATTAAATATCCCAGAAACTTCCAAAGCGTTAAAAATCCCCAAAAGTTTCAAGATACTTAAATATTCAAAACATTCAAAACATAGCGCGTCGCAAAGGAGACTCTCGATCTCTATCGAAAGTCATCTTCAATCAACTCAAGTAAGCATCAAACACTCTCTTACAAAAATCTCAAGCGAGTATTTATTATTTCGGTTAGACTTTATGGGAGTTGTTTGCTTGATGATCTCATATTCTAAAGTTTTCTAATACGATTACATGCCTCGAATTTTTCGTGTTATTCGATACAAATATATTATAATGCTTTATAGGGTAAAACCATCGAACAAACATCTCCGATGTAATCCAACGTAAGCCACTATACACGAGACCTCTCATCGCTTCACAAGCAATTGTTATTATCCACCATAACCAGGTAGTATCACGCAAACATCTGATGAAACTTGGCCGTTGCGGAGTGCAGAGTCGATTTTCAACTTATTTCCCACATTAATTGGTTTATGGATTAGGCGGGTGGAGCGTGTAGCACGTGCCTGAGCAGCGAGTTGGTAGGGGATGGTTCGTGATCGACGAAGGCAATGAACGAACAGCGGGGTGAGGCGAAACAGAAAGAAAGCGCGTTCAAGCAAAACAAGAAACACGCGGCGACAAGAGAGAACGGTGAAGGAGCGCGTGCACTGGAATGGGGCAAAAGGGCGAGGTAAGGAACGAGCAGAGAGAGCGAAAGAGCGCGTGCGACCGAGAGGGCACGACGATCTAGAGTGGAGGAGCATGCGCGGGTGGGAGTGGCACCTTATTCGTCGTGCAGCTCCCGCCAAGGCTTTCTGTCAACTACGAACTCTCGGACGGAAAAGATACCCTGTCAACATATCGCGACGTGTACGATCGACGCGAAAAGTTCTCTATAATCCAGCAGTTTTACAGTGAAACGTTTCGTTGATAACGTGACACTCGGACAAAATTCGACACCGTGTACGATTGTGAACGTCGGTTTACACTTCGTTTTGTATTCCGTGCGTGTAAACGTTGGGTAACATCCTTCAGTGAGATTCTGTTTACATTCGAAGTCGTGCCCAAGTATCGACACAACTTGTTCACGAGTGTATATAACGGATAGTGATAGAGGAATATAATTTAATCACGAAATACCTACATCTTATGAGGATTATATGGGTTCATGGAGGACAAGTGATCGGATGCAGCAAGTGTGATTAGAGTGATACAGTGATACTGTTCGATCGTATCGATCGATAGGAAGAGAGATGGTGACAATTAACCATATCGCGAGGCAGTGTCACGTGGTGTGCGGCTAAGTGGCACGTGGCTGTGTCTCGTTTGAATGCGTTTTAGAGTGACGCAGGAAGCATCTCTTAGTTTTCTGCAGCAGGTTACCAGAAGTCAACGCGGAAGCCGACTACTGCAGTACCGTAAACACATTGTACAGTAGAGTGTACGTAAATCATTAGACGAAACAATCTCTTTGAAATTGTATTTAATTCCATTGGAATACCTAAATGTTGTTTAATTAAATAAATGATTAACGAACTGAGAGGAATATAGTCGAATGGTATCGTCGGTGAAAAACATGTGTCTTTCAGGAAAATAGTGGATAATTAATTCGGTTACTAATTAGTCGCTGACCAAAGTGACAAATACGGGTGGTTGACGAACTGGTTGGTTCGACGGATTTGCTGATTAAACTCGCCATCGGATGACCTGGTAGTGTTCGGATGAAAGGGCGGGCTAATGAGACCGGGGAGACGCCTCGAAAGCTTCTCGTAAGAACGCGGTAGATACCGGAAGGACGAACGGAAAGTATCGGCAAGATTGGCAATTTCCATCGAGAGTGGATAGAAAAAAGATGTGGGTCACTTGAAGTATATGAGCAACTGCAACCGGTTTTTCTTAGCTATTATCGAGCAACTAAGCGATCCGTGAGCTTCAGCAGTGCGTATGGCCAAGAGTCTGGGATAATAGTGATGTGAGAATTTTGAAAAAATTAAATGAGTTTTATCGTGAGATTATAAAAAGTGATCAAAGGTGATTTAAACATAGTGTCGACAAAATGATTTGTTAAGAATATTTCAAGTTTGAAATGAATTTCCAATATAAGGATTAAATGTATGTAAATTTCTCAAAGTCGATCTATCGCCTCGATTTATGGTGATCGAACTGATCTAGGTATCTATAAATTCTAATAGATTGGATTATTGGAAACGTTTGAAGCTTGTGCCCCAACGTTACACGAAGAAAATATATATACATCCGTTAAAGAGAAGCTATTTCCTCGATTTACGTTCCAGCATGGAAATATAATTATAAAAGATGATCGACGTGATTTGTGTGTCTATAAATCGGATTATCGGAACTGGATAAATTGGATTCTTGCTGAAACATAAATCTTCTAAAAACCATCTATTTCCCCGACATACGTTCCGCTATAAAAACATAATTATAAAAAGTGACAAAAGCGATTTAAGTATCTATAAATTTCATTAGATTGGATTACTCGATCTAATCGAGTCTGTGATCCAAAGATAGACGAAAAAGATACGAATTGTCTTATGAAGGATTTATTTCCTCAATCTACATTATCCAGTTATAATTATAAAGTGTAATTAAAGTGATTCTATCTGTCTATAAATCCGTGCATTAAACTAGAATTAAAACAAAAGAAGAAGAAAACCTAAATCTCCAAAGAGTGATTTATATTGTTAATTTTTAAGCAAAGGATCAATCCAAAATAGAAGAATTCTGATAATAGCGATATTTCTGATCAAGCCCAAAAATCAATGTTTCAATAATCTGGAATCACGAATAAAAAGCGGAGGAAACGTTCGAGACGGTATTACATCTCGCCACCTCGATCCAAACGATCCGAATGTCCCCGCCCATCGAACGTTTCGACGTTCGGTGTCGACCACGAATTGCTGGAAGAATTCGAAGGAGCCTTTGAAATTCTAGGACGAGATCGGAAAAGAGCAAGAGGATAAAAGGGAGGAGAGGAAGTGTAATCTAGTAAGGTGGAAACTCGCCAAGTGGTAAAGAAGTGCGAGGTGTCCTGGATCGAGGCTATCCAGGTGTCCCAATCGGTTGGATTAACAGTCGCAGGGTGCAAATTACAAGACGCGAGTGGTTCCCTCGAGGGACGACCGGTCTGCGCGGAGACATTTCTCAGATGTCGAGCGAACGATGAAGCACTCGAGGCGAGCGAGTGGCTCGAGTGTCACTTCGATCGCGAGCGATTCGTGTTCCAGGTGCAAGGGGATGTGTCCGACGAAAATGCGGCTCGCGCTACTGCTGCTCTGCTCTCTGTTCGGGACAGGTGAGAAAACGTCTCTACCTCTTTCTAAGAATTCGCTTAACACTTATGGGCAGAAGTTTGTAGAATTAATCGGAGTCGGAACTGGGGCTATAGAGTTAATTCCTATTTTGGGTGAAATTTGAGCTCGCCGCACATTTTTTCTTATTTTAGAGGTCATTAACAATTTAATATATTATTATTACTAGACTGTGGATTTTTATTCATTTGTGGAAAATTTGAAGGCACAAAAATACACAGAAAATAAAATATAAAATGTGTGAAATATATTATCCCTTACAGTATTTAGTACGTGAAAGAATTAGTACGTGAATAAAAGAATACTACTTAGGTACCGCTCCTTAAATTACGTTTATAAACATATGAATCTGCGCAAATATCTGGAATCTAATTATTACTGTCTAATAATAGAGAAGGAACGGAAGATCTATTACTTGCAGTGGATATAAATAGCATTGCAATGGTATTATTATGAGACGACAGTATTGAAATAAAGAAAATTAGAATCACGATTGTAGAATTTTTTTCTATTCAGTCTATGATGTAGATTTTTAGATCTATTATAATATCTATAATAGTGACTAATAGTAGTGTGTGGATAATAGATTGTGGATCAATGAAATCAATTAGGTTATACCGGTATCGAAGTGAAATTTTAATTCTGATATTGACACTAGAACTGAACAAAGCATGGGCAAAATGATCAATTGAAGAGATTTTTGAAACAGATAATATTTTGTAAAATATTTGGATAAAAGCTTGTTTTTCTCATTGTATTGTGTATTTTCTTGTATATCTTTCATTTTAATTTCACAATAAATTTAATTTCAATTTAATTTGGTTTGGTACAAATTTCATACTTTAGTCATGAACAGTTCGAGTGTTAATTGTAAATTGAAAGATCGATGGAACGCGCGTATAATATTTCATTGTTTTGCTTTAGATATTGTGCTAATGCAGGAAATAGCTAAAGCAGTACACCACTATTCACAAGTCGCAGAACATATACAATACTACGTTTACGATAGAGATAAATGAGAATGCTCTGGTTAGGAAATGTAGTACACACTTGTTAGCCGCGTGTTCGGATAATATTAGGAAACGTAAATTGTGTTTCTATTTTACCGATTATTTTTCGTTTTACGAATCTCCAAGCATTCGTGAATACGTATATACATTATTAACTTGTTTGAATATTTAAAATTACAAAGAATTTCTATACTACAATTCAGTTTATTCAAAATGACTGTCTTTTTTTTCTCCTGTATATTTTTATATTCGGAATTTTTTTGAGTACTTATGAGAATATTTTCTCAGATGAAAGAAATCAAATCCAATTAAATCATAAATTAAAGCTTGTTTAGAAATCAGCAAATTTTGAGAAAATTTTCAATGTGAGACTGGAATCTGGAAACAGGTTGTTCATATTTTTCTGCGAACTAGGAAATTTCGCAGCGATTGGGTACAAAATGATGTAGTTTAAATTTTTCCCTGTTTCTTGCTTTCTGTTGAATACAAAAGGCTGATGGGCTGGTAGACAAATTCATCGAGGGCCATAAATTTCCGTTTCTTCTTAACGCTTTAATCTCTGATGCCCGGCAGGGAATTTAATCTTCGCCTAGGATAATTGAAACTTTTTCACGGGTTTTCGCCTGCTGTTTACCGGCTATCTGACCGGATAGCCGAACGGTTGGTAAATTGAATCGCGTTTTTCGTTCAGACTTTGGCTTTGAGACGCTTAATTGCTACGGCGAGATTCAACCAGCTCTGAGAAATATAGCCGGCCGCTGTATTCACCCGCAACGAAACATCCTTGATCCCTTGGCGCTACTCCTGTTGGAGAAATCGTTTATTTTAGGGCGACTGGCAACCGAGGGGCGGAAGTTATTAACGAATGTAGACACGAGGATGATTCACGGGACAAGATTCTTCCATTTGGCCAGCCATCTGTTGGATTCTATAGAACGTAGTTTTGAACGTAGTGTTGGGTCTGAAAATATGCGAAATGGATGATAGTCTAGATGTTTGTGATCTTGAACAGAATTTTTACGGCATAGGTGTTAAGTTGGGAAATATCGAACTGATCAGAACCTTTAGGATGAAGGTGTTAACTTTGTGAAATGTGAAAGAAAAAAGCAGAGAGTGTCATTCATCTCAATACATAATTCACTATAAAATATTCTAGAATTTGAAGGCAAATGCGCTCTTATGATCAATGTTATCCCAGTAAACATTCAGATGACAGAAATTGTAACAATTTCGATCTGAAAATTTCACTTTGACGTATATTTAATTAAGCTCTAACGTTACATGTCGACAAACGTTGAAATTGATGAACATGTGGTTAATACACTGAAAACTGTCAATTTCTGTTATGATACACTATATCAATGAAAAATCTATTTTTTCGTCAGTATTGTAATATAATATTTCGTTGCAATTCGTCCATCTACTTTCCGAACGAAGATATAATAGAATTATTGATACAAAATAAAATAAAAATTTGGATTCATGGACTAAATTAAACTACTTCTCATTATTTCCTATTAATCTTTTGATTTTTATTCTAGTACGCACAGTATTTCATTTTATAATTGAGTTTTCTGAATATTTATGTTACTGATGGAATGATATTGATTTTCTTCCATGGTTCAGCTGGAATTACTCACTTACAGGGTGTCTTCGTAATCATATTACAAACAGCAGAGGAACGATTATACGTGCGAAATTAAATGGAAAATAAAAAATGTAATTTTTCATTACACGCTCTGTTTTCGAGAAAATTGAAATTATAATAATAAAATTAAAATTATTTATCCTACGAATATATATATATAATATATATATAATATATATATTATATATATATTATATATATATATTCGTAGGATAAATAATTTTAATTTTATTATTATAATTTCAATTTTCTCGAAAACAGAGCGTGTAATGAAAAATTACATTTTTTATTTTCCATTTAATTTCGCACGTATAATCGTTCCTCTGCTGTTTGTAATATGATTACGAAGACACCCTGTAAGTGAGTAATTCCAGCTGAACCATGGAAGAAAATCAATATCATTCCATCAGTAACATAAATATTCAGAAAACTCAATTATAAAATGAAATACTGTGCGTACTAGAATAAAAATCAAAAGATTAATAGGAAATAATGAGAAGTAGTTTAATTTAGTCCATGAATCCAAATTTTTATTTTATTTTGTATCAATAATTCTATTATATCTTCGTTCGGAAAGTAGATGGACGAATTGCAACGAAATATTATATTACAATACTGACGAAAAAATAGATTTTTCATTGATATAGTGTATCATAACAGAAATTGACAGTTTTCAGTGTATTAACCACATGTTCATCAATTTCAACGTTTGTCGACATGTAACGTTAGAGCTTAATTAAATATACGTCAAAGTGAAATTTTCAGATCGAAATTGTTACAATTTCTGTCATCTGAATGTTTACTGGGATAACATTGATCATAAGAGCGCATTTGCCTTCAAATTCTAGAATATTTTATAGTGAATTATGTATTGAGATGAATGACACTCTCTGCTTTTTTCGCCATATTTTATATACTCGGTGAATCCGAAATTTTTTGTTGTATACGTAAGTGGTTACGAGAATACTTTATATATTTTTATGAATTTCGAGTGTAAAATATACGTTTTGAAAATGACGTTTATCGAGCATACCAATGGCTGCTACACAATGTCTAAACACTGGCATTGTTTTGCATACGTATTGGATTCCATAGAAAGCATCTTCTGAGAAGAGATGTTGAGAAGAGCCGATTAGTTTAATATACTTTCAAATATTTCCTAACGTTTGTAATATCTATTCTTTGATATTCTGCGTCGTTACATGGAGAACAAATTATATTTACATTTGAAAAAATTAAATCGACCCATTTCAAATTAAGTTGTCTTTATTAAATTTCAATTTCATACTTATGAAAATGCATGGTTCTGTTATTAGGATCAATATCCAGATTAAATGATACACGCGAAACGTGAAATTCATAGCAATGTTCTCCTTAATTAAAACGTCGCATTTAAAATATCTAGTAAATTTAATTAAAAATATTATTGTTCCTTTCATCGTTTTATTATCCTAATAATGGCTTATACAGCTATACAGCTTATGCATTTATTGAAAATTGAAAATTATATAGAATGCACGTATGAAAGATATATGAAATACCTAAAGTACCAAGTACCCCAATACCAGTAATATTTGATAATATTTTGTAAAACAATTTTCTATCGAGATTCTATATTTTTAATTATGTTCTCAGAAACATGAATTTGCATAAAAATTTGAATACAGCTTAAAAAGTAAAAAAAAAAAAATGGAAAATTTAAATTATTTCGACGTATTAAAAAAAATGTAAGGAAATCCTAAATAGAATATATTAACTAAGGAGCGCACTGTATTCGTCATCATTTTATCTAATTCGTTGTCATTTTGAAGATGTAAAAACTAAATAACATGCGTGAAACGCAAAATTCGCGCCAAATGCAGCGATTACAACGAACTTTTCTAATTCGAGCTATTCGACGCGAACGTTTTCAGACGCAATCGCCTTCTCTCAACTCGTACAAAAGAGCGAGTTGAAAATCGTGGGCGAGGCTTTAAAAGCATTCCGTGGACTAACCGCGGCACTTGTTAAATAATGAATCCGGTAATCGTCGTTTATAACTTAACGTTTCAGCCGCGCGTTTCTGTAATTTTCATTCACGTCGGACGATAAATATGAACGGAAATATATGTACAAGTGAATCGCGAGATGTTTCGACGAACGACTGGTGATAGCGAAAGAGTGTGGATTGGCAAGGCGACTGAAATCCCGTGTAATAAATATTTCAGCTAACCAAATATTTTAATATATTTCACCTACACAATTCGTTGTTTGACGAAACGAGGCGTACCAGGTGCAATTTCGCTTTTTATCGGGGTGATATTTGTTCCACGCGTTGTAAAACTCAAACGCATGATATTTTGATTGAAATCATAACTGGAAGTACATATAGAAATCCCAAGCGAATCGCGTAAAGTTTGACAGGTAATTACATTTTGAAAAATATCTTCCTTTTCATTAAGATTTTATTCTTGCATCGATCTATTTGGCTCATTAGCAGCCACGTTAATTTACAGAAGGCTGCAAATCAAATGAAGAATTCTAACATATTTCGAGAACTTCAATAGACCTGATTTTGAATTTATAATCAGAATCACTTGTTTTCTTTGATATGGTACAATCTTCCAGTAGACAATAGTAGTAGTACGGTGGAATTTACGATAATGACATCCACTGCAGCTCACATTGATCTTAAATTTTCAGAGGGAAATTCTTTCTAATTTCTTTATGCAAATAATACTTTCAAGTTCATCCTTGAATTTAAATTTAAATCTTTTTTCCAGCTGAATTTTAAGCTTTTATGGTTAAATATTTTTAACCTCGTTGCAAAGAAAGAGCTTTCTGTTTAATCTTGAGTTTTCAAGCTCAAAGGTTTGTTCAAGCTCTCCACGAATATGTGAATAGTCTTCAGTTTGACTTGAAGCTTCCGAGTGTTCCTTTATTTCCTACTTAAATGTGTGCTTTAAATATTAAATATATTTGCTTAAGCTTAGACACAAGTGATTTTGAAATAATTGTATTTGTTCCCTCTTATTTATTCATAGCTTTTGCTATTTTTTAAAATTAATTCAACATGACTTTTACATATGGTTGTGTATTTTAGAACGCAACACGTTTCGTCATTTGTCACGATGCGTTGTTTACACCTAGTTACCTGTTATTTTTAACAGGAGTACCTGTTTGCTTTGGCCGTTGTTACATCTGAGTGTAACAAATTGCGCAAATTAGCATGATGTGCGTACCATGTTCTGAACTCTCTCATCATTTCCATTTATATTCATGAATTGCATCCTTAGAGTTGAATCTGTGTTCTTTCGTTCGTTGTTATAATATTTCTTACTTACAATTTATGGACTTAGAAATAATTCGTGAACTACAAAATTTTGCAATCCAATTAAAGAAATTTCATTTCTATTCGTAATTTTGCCAAGTTTAAATATTTCCTACGTTCAGTTTTTCCTAAAAATTGGTATATTTTCGTGAAATAATAATTTTATAGTGTTATCTTACAGGACTTAAATTTCACAATATTTTTACACCATCCAAAAATTTAATATCGATATTTATGTTAAACAACAACTTTAATATTTCCTTGTATGATTATTTCGCAAGTAGGAGTAGAATATTTTCGTGAAATATGTACTAACTTCAATTAATTTCTTTTGACAGTTAAGATCCTTCAGACATTACATCGTGCATATTTTTCTCTATTTATAAATGATACAAAAAATTACAAACATGTAATAATTTAATAATTCAGATCGAAGTTTAAATTAAGTGTAATTTCTTGCACTTATTCTATATAAGATCCCACCTTTTTTTCCATGTTAGCAAATATTAAAGTGAAATATGTTTCTACGCGCAAATCCTTTACAACTGTAAAGGAATGATGGCAAATGGGAAATCGACTCGTGGCTTCGAAACACCGGAAACGTTGTTATACCGAGTCGCGTAGTGAACAAAGGTTACGTTGCGAATAAATTCGTGAAACACGACGCGGAAAGAAAAGAGGAAGAAAAAAAACAAAGGACGAAATGAAGCGAAAGTAGCGTACGCCGTTGAAATGGAGGAGGGAAATCAATTTATAGAGGAGAATTTAATGTGTCGTCACAAGCAACGTTGGATCATGAAGTTAGCGAACAAGGTTTCGAACTCGTTATTGAACTCATTACTGGCTTAATTAAGGAAGAAAAGTCCAGGTTAATTTTGAGCATATTCCCGTTACGTAAAATTGGAAGGGAAAATTGTACTCGACGTATCATTCGTACATCCCGTCTGGTTAAAATCGTATTTCATTAATTTTTCACATCAATATGAATATTTTCCAATTTGAAATGTGACTAAATTATGGAAAATCGTTTGTGAATAGTATAAAAAATGAAATGCTTTATTTTACGTTAGAGGAAAGTATTTCCTTCCTCTTTTAATGTAAACAGCAAGTGTTTCCCCTCATCCGATAAGCTGTGTATATTAATCCCGTGTCTCTTGGACGGAAATTCAAATTTTATTCATGGACTACGTGATATATACAAACTTAGTTGTCAAAATATTCTCCTTTATTCAAGGAAGTCATCTGAAATTACATGAACATCGACAGTCTTCCAAAGCTGATGTAAAAGGATAAAATACTTAAATTTAAGATAATCATCAGAAATAAATAAATTTAAAGGGATTGAATTAACTTATTCGCTTAATATTGTATCTACTATCTAATATTATCCATTTCACTCTTGAAGGTGCAGCTGATCCATGCGAAATACGTTCACATTGAAAATTCCACGCCTCAATGCGAATGAGCGCGCGAATTTCGTTGTCTCTGCGAATATTTCGTTCCTTTTGCCTCTACAAATCATTTATAGGTGCGTAACCTTTTCTATTGAGATAAAAATTGTAAAGAATTTTTGTTTCCATCGTTTGAAAGGAATTTCTCGAATGGGGGCAGAATTGGTCGTTTGCGCGATTCCTTGCTATCGGTGAAATGGGAACTGCTTAGCTAGCGTTTCTACAGGAGAAGTTAAATGACGTTGAGTTGAAAGCGTGAGGATTCTGATTTCCTCTTGGAAAATCTTGTTCGAATTTCGTTGGAACATAATTTGAAACATATATACATGTACTGCGACTCATGAGTATTCACACATTTCTAATGACCTGTGATAATAGTAAGCATGTGAATTTTAGCAAAATCTATAAACTGTAATAATTGAATTAATATGAATTAGTAACTAGAAACAACACTCACTACCTTTTTATGGAATTAAAATATTTTATATGGATATTGAACTAATACATTTTACTATTTACGCTGTATATTATTACATATACTTTCAATTTATCCGTAAGTTTTTGTACTTCTGAATGGTAGTAGTGTACATGTAAAATTCTAATTTCACAAAATTCTTTATCCGTAACACATGGCTGACATTCCATGAAAAGATTTGAACATTAAATTAATATATACACTTATCGTTACTTGAATCAAGGCAGATAGTTGTCCATTCGAAATTTAGAAAACGAATACTGACGAATCTGTCTCGCGAGTGCTTAGAAGTGCTCGTCATTAGTCACCTTGAATGCAAATCTGCTGAATGTAAATCAGGCAATATATCAAGTAGATAGGTGACCAGATTGATTTATTGGTCCTCTGTTATTGAGCTCCCTAAGGAGAGGAAGTAATAACGCCTTCTAGAGATATCATAGCTTCGACAACGTATATCGATCGTAACTTGTGCTTGAGGATCTTATGATCGCTATAAATGCTTTTGTCGTTCATGATTCTTCCATGCTAGAAGATCTTCGACAATTAAATGCTGGATTGTAGACTGATTTTAATGATCATATTTAATATGATGTTAATAAAATTTGATAATACAACAACAATCTGATCACGTGTATATCTATTTGATAAAACAATTTAAACAGCTCGATAATATTTATTGTTATAACATTAATTAAACCCTTGGTTCTATTTACAAAACCTCAGCATTATCGTCTGAACTGATTTGTTACCACCAGATGTATTCAAACAATTTTCCTTACACATAATTTTCAAATAAAATTAATCTTTCATTCCGAACGAGTCACAGTAGTAACTAACCAAACATAGCTAACTATCAGTCTTAAAAGAACAGAAGAAAGAACTGACTTTGAAAATTCTAATTTATTTACTCTATATATTATACGTATGGTATATAACCCATAACACATAAATTTTCCCTATACGAGTATGTGCTCTTCAAACAGAATTAATTGCCCATCCTCAACTAGTAACAAAAGTAACTAATCAAACGTGACTAACTAACAACCTTAAAAAAACCTTAAGGTGAAAACGTAACTGGCTTTGAGGATTCCAGGTGTTTTATCTACTTCATCCATCACATGTATGCTATGTAATTCTTACATATCAATTTTCTTTGTGTAAGATCTTCAAACAGAACCAATCTCCCACCCTCCATGCAGCAACAAATAATAATCCAAACAGGTCGAAATACCCACCTCAATACCGTGGGAAACGAACGACGTAGTCTTTGTAGACTCCGTTCTATTTACCCTATTCATATAATACATATACGATGTATAATTCGAAAACGACGGCGTACGGAAACGATCTTGCTCCTGTGATCGGGAAATCGATGGCTCCTTAGGAGAGCAGTAGCGACTGGAATAAATCAGACTGCATCTGGTCGTAAACAGCTGCAGCGAAAGGAAGGATGGAACCGCGAAACGTTTTCATCGGTAGTGTGCCAGAGAGTGGCGCGGCGAAGGGCGGAAAGGGGTGACGGCATGATGGAGGTTGTGCAGAAAGGGAAGAACCGGCTGAGAAGCGGAAAAGAAGCTGCCTGCATACACAGAATGCTTCGGTGTGCACGCGAAGAAGGCCGGAGATTATGCAAACGGCAGCCAATTCGATTGAAGTGCACCGCAAATAACTGCAGTTTTAACCCATTCGACTAAATGCGTTCATGGTCCGCATAAGGGTTGCCACCCATTAGAATATCCAGCGAGGGAATCAGCGTAGTCCCGAGGTCACGCGACTGAAGCGCAGCAGCTTGGTGTCGGCTCTTTCATTAAGTTTGCATTATCAGACCAACCCAATGATTTACGGATTACGAGCTTCTTTGAACATTGTCACCAGTGAGCTTTAATTCGTGCGTGATCTCCAGGGTGCTGGATCGAACCGTCAATGTTTGGTATGCTTTTAAGTCTGCTTTCTGGTTTTCGAATCTTTAGTTTAAGGAGTGATAGTGGGAATTGTTCCTAAATAAGTAATTGTGTGTGAGTGAGATGAATGTGGGTCACTGGAAATATTAAATATTAAGGATAGTAGAAGTATTTTAAGTATTTAATGCGACAGATCGAATATATGGAGACTTCAAGGGGCATCATTTCTGTTTTTAGTTTTAGAGATGATGTTACAAATAGCTGATAAATAATGTCTGAGTAAGGTAAACGTAGATTATCGGAAATGTTAAGCATACCGGGTATTTGAAGTTTTCCACGTCAATTCTCTCATCTCGTGCTGAAACGTTCGGCTCCCACAAAAACTGTAACCAACTAATTTCATCTTATCTGAAACAGAAAGTCTCGATCATGAGTAATCGTGCTCGTAACGAGTACGAGATAATTTTTCATGTCCGGATGCACCGCAAGAAAAATTGCAGCGGATTCTCTCCGAAATCGATCAGAGTAAGCTGACCGATGGATTCACGACGGAACGCGATCAATCACTTCGTAGTGATCCGCCTGCGAGGTAAATGAGCTTCCCACTCTTTCCCATGATCAAGCAAGAAAATAAAGACCGAAGGACAAGCATGGAATCGTTCGACCTCTGACTAACGAACCTCCGATAAAATTGATTAAGATACGTTTGACTGTAGATTCGATCGGCAATTTTGTCAAGACTTATGTGATTACTTCCAATGCAATGCTGCACTTACTTTGATCTTGGTTTCTAGTAAAATTCATATAGTGTAAAATTATTACTAGACTGTGGATTTTTTATGCATTTATAGGGAATCTGAAGGTTAAACAACGCACAGAATGTATGTAATTTGCAAAAATACATAGAATGTCCAAAATATAGTACTTCCTGCAATATTTAGTAGATAAAACAATTTTCTACCTAGGTTACACTTCTTTAAGTATACTTATTAAGATATGTCGCTATTACATTAATCAGAGGTGATAAGAAATTAGGATGTAAGAGTATTTTGATACTTATACAAAATATAATTAACCTAAGTATAATGAAAACACAATGAAAGAACAAAATCGAGTTGACATCATTTTATTTGCAATTATTTTCTATGAAATGTATGTTTTTGCTTAATATTCTTTCATGCTATCTTCTTTTCGAACATTATTATTTTATAATCTTATAAAGTATGAAGAAATTAAAGTAGCTACCCGTAGCATTACGGTAGATACGTATACAAATTTCCTTTATATGGAATCCTATCTATTCAGCCCTCTTTCCGCCCCCTAGAAATACAACTAGAAAAAACACACAGATAGTAGTGCTCTCTACTCGTCGTTAAAGCATGTTTCGTTTCAAACATATCGCTTTTCTCTATGTTTTATTTCGAGATATTTTTTACTTATTCGTGAACGTCTAAAGCGGAAATGTAGAAAATACAGACCGTTTGTAGCGGTAATTCAGCGAAACAGAAGGCGTCCGAAAGATCGCGCGAAAACGTTGAAATGACATCGTTTCGTGCGTATTCATATCGAAATTACGTTTCCAGTCGTCTCGCGATCTGAATAGCACTGCCGCCAGTAGGGATATAAACAAATATCATTCGGGGAAAGTTGGTGAAAGAGAGCAATATACAGACCGCAATATTTCGACCTTATATTGTGGACAATTTTCTGGCTTTTATCGTTTTCATAAGCACCATGGTTGGTTCACTCGACTCTAATCCCGCCTCTTTCTCTCATTTCCTACCTTTCATTGACGCTTTCGAAAAGTTGTTCAGAGCTGGATGATAAGCCTCTCTTTAACATCCATCTAACTTTCATTTTATCCTTTAGACTGATTACATATTCCTTTTAAAGGCTAAAATCTTCTTTTCGAATACCATTCGACGATATTTTTCAACTGGAAGTTGTTAACGAAATCAAAACTTGACCGATTTTGTTTTTTTCTTTTTATATATTGAAGGATTATATAATGTGATAAAAATAAATTAATATACGTAGTAATGTTTCTTAATGAAACCCAATGTCAAATTAAATAACGTTAGATAATAAATTGCAAACACAAAAGATATGAAATCAGACATTTTGATCGATTTAATAGATCTAACGTTAGAAACAATTGGAATTTATTGAAAAAGAAAATTGAAGATATTAAAACGCACATTTATTTCTAAATATATTAAACGAAAGTTTTTTTCACAAAAATAAGACGAAATTTGATAAAGGTCGTTTTTATCTTTCAAATTTTGCTCAAGATATTTGTCCTCCTTTTTAAAATTTGACAATTCAATGTCATATAAATTCAGTTGATCTGTGGGATACGAGCTACATCGTTTTTCTTCAGGGGGAAAGCTATACGTAAGCTAAGAGATGTTTTATTAAAAGGTGTCAGTTCAAGTGAAAAGTTCTCTTTGCAGAGTTTAATAAAAACACGTAGCGAGTGCCAAGTTGTCGTCGAATAATCCGTGGACTTCTTATGAATTTCTCAGTTTGCTTGGAGAGAAGTTCAAAGTGCACCGTTGTTCAAAGACGCTTCGAGTCGAACTGTTCTGTCTCTGATTCTCCAAATTCTCTTCCGATGTCTGGATACGACAGAAAGTCCTCGAGGATCGTAGATCTACTAAGAATGTCGCATTGAATAACCTTTTGTCACTGTGAGGAGCTTTTTTCTTTTTCTCTTCTTCGAATCTACCATAATCTGCCATACGATGATCAAGATTACTAATGATTCTATTAGTATAAAAAAGAAATTTCTTTAATTCACCGACTGTAAAGTATAGATTTGTCCATTTTTCTTTATCCTAAAAAAAAACTCTTCGATATCGTGGTACTTTCAACTTTCTTATCGGCTAATTATATATTTTACATTTTTTGCTCTTTGAGTATCTTTATCAGAGCAAAAATTGATCCTTTCCCTCGTCAAAAAGGCTTTCAATTGTACTACATTGTTAGTTTTCTTATCAGGTGGCAAAGTAGTATTACCACCATCAAGTGGTCATGAAAGAAAGTCTCCCTTTTTTCTCTTCTGTTGAATGTTCCTTTTCGAAACAATGTGAAAGATTGCTAATGAACGATAGAACTTTTTCTCTAGAGTACAAATTGATTCTTTTCTCTAGCCTACAAATTCCTCCTTGCAAAAAAGGGAGCTTTTAATTTCACAGAATTTTTAACTTTTTTTTACTAGGCAGCATTGTGGTATTTTCACAATCAATTGGTTATAAAAGAAACCTTTCATCCATTGTTTTGTTACAATAGAAGATTATCGATGCTTCTACAGAACTCTAAAAGTTCCCTTATTAAGCAGCACAAATATTTTCTTTATCCCTCGAGCTTCTTTACCAAAGCGCATCATCATCCTGTTTTCCTTAAATAACCGATATTTATATTGCATAACGTTTTTCATATTACCCGAAATCTTCTCACCACAAACTTTCCGTGCAACTTTTTCACCAAAGTACAACTTCACTTTTCTTCTATCAGTATAGAATAAAAGTGAAGTTGTACTTTGGTGAAATAAATAATATCTAAATTCTATGACGTTTCTCATATTTTCATAAAAATTTCCCTTTTCCTTTATCCTTGAATCCTCTTGACAACAAATCTTTCCGGATCTTCTCTTCGCTTCAAGGAAATAATGTCTTACTATAAATCGATCCCCGCTTCACGGAAAAAAAGTTTATCCCATTCTCTCTCCAAAAAAAAAAAAAAAAAAAAAAAAAACGGGAATATATTTCAGTTTCATGCCACATTCGAATTTTTCTTATCACAAAATTACTCTCTACGTCTCTCAAACATTTTGCCGATTTCACCCTTCATCCCCTCCGCTGAAACCTTCACTTCTGTTACATGCATCGTCCGTACGTATTTAAAACTTCCGTCCCCGTAGAATTAACTTGCAGTCCCAGTGGAAATCCATCCTAGAGGCCGGCTCTCGATCAGATACCTTCTAAACGCTACGCATTTCAATCGTACGCAACAAGC
The DNA here is from genome assembly GCF_000188095.3 of Bombus impatiens. Lineage (NCBI taxonomy): Eukaryota > Metazoa > Arthropoda > Insecta > Hymenoptera > Apidae > Bombus > Bombus impatiens. The sequence continues at coordinate 177,007 of NT_177918.1, read as the reverse complement.
AAAAATCAACTAGGAAAAAGATAGAAAAGAGTAAAAGGAAGCATCGAGGGATTACGCGCAGTGTATTAATCACGATGTAGGGAGGGTCAATATCGGGCGTCCTTTTATCGAGGATACTCTAGCGTTCGTAACGAGCAGATTCTCGACGAAGACGACTCGTCTCGGCCATTAAACGTAGCAGAGGAACTGGAATTGGCCCGCGTCCTCCGGATTACGGTTGAAGACGAGCGAGGAAACGCGTTTCCCGAACGTAAACGCCACTCGACCGCCTTATTGGCCGTGTTACCGAACCTCTTGGTTCACGTAAAGCGAACGTTATCTCGCGACGAATTTCGTACTTCTATCTGCTCGACGAGTATCGAAAGCACCGATTATCGTCTGGTAGATTGCGCGCGCAAGAGGAAGTGTTTATACGGTACCAGTTCGTCCTCGAGATTTAACGGCCGAAAGATTATGCTGCGAAGGGGGCTGAGTTTAAGGATGAAATAGCAGAGGAATCGTCGAAATAGCTTTCTAGATACGAATGATATATTTAAGCTCGTTTCTGTATAGTACGATATTATAGTTGATTCTGTGTTTGAGTAGTGGGCAGAATGTTTGAATTTATCTTTCAGGGGAAGGTGCTGGTTTCTAGCCTGAGTGGAAGTGGAACAGTTGAATTTAGTTTCGGTGGAAGTAAGTGAGATGCTAGGGGATTTAGTTTTACTTGAGAAAATTAGCTAGATGCGTTGTTCGTTGCTTGTATTTTAAATTGGAGGTTGTTTGGTGAAATTTCGTCCTTTGGGAGGTCAACTCCGGAAGTTTGTAAATGCTTCCCTCCGAGTTGCGGATAGCAGTTTGTAAAATATAATTTAAAACATAAAATGTATGTATCGCTCTCTTAAACGGGAAACTGTTTGAGGTACTTCCGTCTTTCGAGGGATGGATTCTGAAAGTTCGAGATGTTTAACTAAAATGTAATAGCCTTATAAAGAATTATACCAAATAAATTTGTATCTTTCTGACTGTGCTAGAAACTGTGTTTCCAATTTACAGTATCTCGAAACTTCATACAATTTTATTTTCCATTTTTGCATCTGTCGAAAAGAAAGGAAACAAAAAGACGCATACTCTTTAACATACTGAAATATGTGTTGCTCTTTGAAGTCAATCAGTCTGTTGACACCTACACCATCAATTTCCAGGAATCGTGTAATTTTCGGCCCATTACATCTCCGCGAGCCGCTTTTATTCCATTAAATGAATAAAAAATCCATTTAACGTTGAAAATGGGCGTACACACCCGCAAATCGCTTTTCCGCTACATTGTACGATTTTCGTGAAATAGAAATGAAATTCCTCTCAGATTATGTTAATGACACGCAGTAGAACGTTTGATCCAATTAAAGTAAGCTTCAAAACGGTGGAATCGGTGTTTTCCTTTTTAATTCGAAAACAAATAATGAAAGCTTCTACGGAATTTTCATCGTAATAGCACATTTTTCGAATTCTGAAGAGATGAAAGAGTGTCGCGAGTCTTACAGTACCGCAAAGAATGATTTACGACGAGCGTGGAACCTTTAACGAAACGTTGACGTGAGTTGAAGGATGTTACTACGAAGACTCCGGTTGTGACGCCATGAAATTTCAAAACAGACGACGCTACACTTCTGTATCTTCTGCTTTATGTACGACTCTGCTTCTTCTGCGAAACTCTTGTAAAAATACACGTCGCGCAGCTACGCTTCAGAGGCGAATAAGAGTAAATTTTTGCGCTCGCGGCATATAGTGAAAATAGAGGGCCTCCTCGTGAATTCTACAATTCGAGGAATAGTGACATTCTTGTTTCGTGCAATGTTTGCTTTAATTCAGCAGAGAGCCCGGCAAATTTTCAGTAACCATTCTTCGAGGTTTTTCAAGTTGCCCTCGTTTCGTTCTACTCATCTCTTCCTCTTTTGACTTTAAACAAGGTTTTCTTTGTGACTTTTTGCTGCTGCAATTCCTATGAAATGTTCGTGTAGAAAATATAGATCTGTGAAGTGGATCAAAAGTAATTTCATTTTGAATTAGTTACAGGAAGACCAAGATCCTTTATCTTTACGATTCTTTTTTGAAGCTTTTTTGTAGTTCGTGACCTCGGAAGATTAATTATTATTATGTCTTTGCGTGCTCGGTGCTTATCGTTGTTTTACAATTATCCTCGAGAATATTAAACAGTCTTTACTATTAACGACGGTTCTTTATTCTTCCTTTAGTGAGTTACAGCACTTTTCTCATATCATATCGTCCTCCCTTTCTCTTATTCCAAATATTTACCGCATACTTCTTTTTCATAATAGCGAGTCAACAAATCTTCCGATCACTTTTTTTCGTTTCATCTAAATATAAACTGTCTTTACTATAATAACCCCCGCTAAGACTCACCTTCCATTGCATCAATCTTATAAATAGGTCAGCATGATTCCCTTTTCGCTTCAAATCCCACTAAAGCAGATTAACCTCTCCGATTATCAAACATCTTGCTCTATTTCTAGCCGCGAGTCTTCCATGTTCGTAACGACTGCGAATTGTATCGACAACGAGGACGTTTGACGCGCTCAGCCACCGCTAACGGACTTTATAAATCAGTTAGCAACGCCTAATACAACCTTGCTCGTACGAGAATCTCGAAAGTTTCGAACCTGTCTCTGTCAGTTAGTCGTCGGGTGTCTTCAGCGCAGCGATTAAAGTTATCTGCCCGCCGCAGCTCGGCGGCTGTAATCGCTCGTACAAATAAGCGAAATAGTTTATATCGCGTTCCTACCGGGAGAAAAACGAATTCCCTTACGCTTGGTTAATGGATTAACGCAGGAATTATTCTTTCTGTCCACCATCGTCTCATAGTCGTAGTCGTGGTACGTAAAACGAATGCAAGGAATGCCAACAGAGGGGTGGATAGGAGCTGACACTATAAACTGTCACGGTTTATGAGCGGTAAAAAATTGCGAGGCGAATTTGAATGTACGCCAGGTTGGACCAGCTTTAATTACACGGAACGCGGCGGGAGACCAAGGATTAACGCGATGAACTAGGTTAGGTGTTTTCTTGGGACGCTAATGTTACATTAACTTCCGGGCATATTGGAGAATAAAGACGTTACGGATATGGCTGTTTTCGATTGGAATCAGTAGACAGGAAGTCTTACGTAGCTAGAACAAGCTATAGCTTTGAAACTATAAGAGATAGAAAAATATTTAGCTTTAAAATATCATGAAATTCTTTGATAAAAAATAACGAATTGATACGAATAAATACTTGTATAATAAATATAGTATACGTACAAAAGAGATGGCTGTTATATGGTCAGATTCCGAATAATGATTGGTATAAAAGTTACTAATACTCACAGGTAAATACCAATATTAAAGTTTCCTTTTACCGTTCTTATAAATATTTTTCTTCGAATTTGAGGTTTTAATTTTTGAATTTGAATATGTATCGAGTTCCGTACATATTGAGCGTAAATTTGCATTCGTAAATTTATATCTAAAGTTAGAAGCAAAACATTAATATGGAATTTTTGTTACATAGTAATTATTTGTTAGCTGTGATATATATATTTAATGAAAATTTGATTATCTCTTCAGCAGAGATTCCTTGATGAAGTTGATTCCTTTCATGCGTGTAATTTTATTATTTAAACGTAAAAGTGTGTATATGTCTGTGTATGTTAAGAAATAGAGGATGGATTTGCAACAAACATCTACACGTTAATTATTACCATTTGATGCGTTCCGTTGAAATAGTAAAACATATGTTTCGACGGAAAATTATGTATTCCTGTTATTTTTTAAATTAAATAAATGTTCGCGAATAAATATTTATTTATTTACGAAAGCCAGAAAGTGTTTTTCAGCTTGTTGCACTATTTTTAATTTGTTGATTCTTTCTAACATTACTTTCCCAGGTCAACATTTTAGGTGGCAAAATTTAGCGAATAGATTTTCCCTGTTTGTGATTTTTTTATTGGAATATCACTTACACCAGATGGTGTAACTTGAACTTTTGTAACTCTAAGCTTTATTGGAGTATCGCTTATACACCAGGTGGTGTAGCTTTAAGTTTAGCTGATAGGAATTTGGAAGGACGTTTATAACAAATTAGGCAAGTAAGGAGACTAAGCAGTGTGCAAGACAGGGGTGGAAGAACGACGATGATGTATCTATGTCAGGATAATAAAGTGGAATGATTGAGAATGGAGTCAGTTGATAGAGAAACTGAAAGAGTACTAGACGGTAAACGAATTTTTAATTGTGAAATTTCAAACAATCAAACAGTATAAAGCAAAATTATAAAAGAAGCCTAGCACTTGGGATTCATATATTTTTCTAAAATAATAGACTTAAAGTTGTGGGCTTGCAAATTGTAAAAAGTTAATCAATAAAACTTCCTTCATGGTCAAGTATGACAAATACGATTAATAATATTAACAACAATACTGCAATTAAGAATTTACAATTACAATCTCATAGAAATAACAGAACTTGCGAACTAATAATTAGATAAAGTTTCGATTTAACGACAAAGACTCTTCCTGCGCACCCAAGTTTGCATATCTATTTTACCAAACGACCTCCAAAGGCAGCTATGGTTCAAAATATTTGTGACAACATCCGGTAACCTTCAAACAATCGATATCGCGAGTAACATCTCTAATTAAGAATTTAAAATTAATAAAGGTAGGGAATTTCTGGTTTAACAATTATTAAAGCTTTGATTCAACAGGAAAGAATCTTTTTCTTCCTATTTTTACTAAACAATCCTACTAAATTGCCACAGTTTGCGATATCCTGTGATTACAAAATTAAAAACTACAATTAGTAGCGAGAAACGAAGTTTGAACTTAATACTTGCGAAGCTTTCTCCATATTCGAATATTAGTTAAACGTTTCCTACGAACAAATATGAATTAAAAGCGTGCAGCTCTTCTTTCGAGTGGATTCAAAAGTGAGATTACTGTTCTAATTTTAACTAGACATTTTTGAATATTTTTGTCGACTCTTCAGCGTGTAACAAAATCATTAATTTCACCTAATAATCCTACAAAAGATCCATGCTTCACAATATCGGCAACAATATCCGGAAAACTTCAAATAACCAGTCTTCATTGATATCCTCGCATCTAATCCCTTTAGCTTGATAAATCTCACCTCCAGTTTAGAAGTCTTCCCGGAGAAAGGTAACGAAAGCAGCCAGAAGCAATCAGACGGAGCACACGTAGTTGGTCTGGTAATCCTCGCGTCGTCAAACTCTAATCCGGCGAAAGAAGTTTTGCCAAACAATCCCCGCTTTTTTCTCAGGCGTTTCCGCCAACAATACGTGTCTCACAACTCGCAACGATTCGCTCCTTTCGGTCGTGATTCGACCGTGTTTCCGTGTAGACGCTTCCGGTTAGGATATTATTGTTCCTAGAAATTTGTACAGTAAAGAAAGAAATCCAACAGATAAGGTATCTTTGTCACGTGTTTTAGAGTTTTTGAGGCTAGGTTGCATTGGCTAATTCGACACGGTGGATGCCATTTTATGTTCCAAAGAATCTTCTTGCGAAATTTCACGAAAGCGATAGTTTGTTATTAAAAGGATATTAATACCAAACGCTTTCTTTTATTCTTTGGTAGGAGAGATTATAGGATTTGCTTTTTTCCATATTTCTGTTAAGCACCTTCTTTTTGTATCTGGTATTATTCTTATTGGTCTTATTATTGTAATCTGGTAAATTATGGACAAAGCAAAAATCTTTTGATAACTTATATAGCCTTTAAGTGTTAAATTCTCCATAAATGTATAAAAATTCGCGATCTAGTGACGTTCGTATCTAATCATTACCGATATCCATTCTCCATCTTCCATCTTCCAAAAATCATAACATTGCCTAGATATGAAGCGAAACCGAGCCACAGAAACGAGCTTAATTATGCGAGTCTCTTTAAATCTGATTAGCTGGAAGCAATTTGCGCTGCCGGTTAGTTCGCAAAGGTTCACGGTCCGAATGATTTCCGGATGTAATAATACCGTGGTAACGAACGTATGCGCGCGCGGAATACCGTTGTAATCAAAAAGAGAGAGGCGGGCAGAATCTCAGACAGAGGAACAGAGATGGAAATTCTCGACAGGAAACACAAGTAACCCAGAGGAACACCGAGACGAAGAGAGTCCTTGCGTCTACTTAGGTCGCATCATTTTCATACGTAAACATGTACGAATAAAGAGAAAACGGGCGGGGCTGGGATACGGCAATAAGACGAATGGTTGCTGCTGTTATCCCGAGGCGGTTTCGCTGACCTAGCGGATTTCTACTCTGTTTGAATTACCACAAAGATAATGCCACTGTCTGCTGGAAAATTCAATTTCACGCGGGCTATTAATTCGAAGGAGTCAAGGTGTTCGTCTCGTTGATTCTTAACTTGAAATTGTAGACTCGCTTATTCGATACAGATAATTCTTATATTATACTATTGTTGTAGATTTCTATCGTTTTAAGGATAGTTGGAGAACTGATGGAGAATTGTTGGCGATGAAGGAATTTAGATGAAACTTTAGTGGTAGATAGAGGTAAAATGAATTTATTTAGTGATTTGGGGAATGAAGTGTAAAGTTTTGAAGTAGTCCAGTGATTTCTGGCCGTTCTACTGTTTCAGCTGTTGTTCGAACTTTGGTGATACAGTAAGGATTCATAGTGTCTGCAATTCTAAACAACTGACTTGATTAATTTACTTTATCGTAATAATAAAGTTCCCAAAATTTCCTCCAAATCAAAGAGTGATCTGATTTTTATAACTCCTCTGTAGTATTACGGTAAGAAATCTGTAAATTTCACAATAAAATTCATTCTTTTTATCCAAAGTCCTCTGTTCAAATTTCAATTTCCTATTTGCAAAGCATCATCATACATCACCGAAAACCTTCTCGAATAAATCAATGACAAGAAATTCCTTAAAGATTGCTCTCGGTCCTAGTTGGAATTGTTCGTGGACCGAAAGCATCTGTAACATTCTGAGAGCTAGACACTCTCAGGGGTTGCCATTACGGCAGCGTTTTCACCGAAGACTGCGCGATTAAAACGCTGCCGTCGTCGTAACGAAACAGTCCGGCAATTTCATTTGCCAGTAATTTCGAAATGCTATTTCTTCGCTGCCTTGGGCGCCGTCTTCGCAAAACGCTCGAAGATCAAAGAGACGCTGTTAACTCGCTCGAAGGAAACGGGACTAGACAGAGTAGTACAAGATAAATGGAACTTTTATGACGATTATTTGGACGTTCTCGAGTTTCGTATTCAACCTGATATTTTAGCAATCGATAAGTACAGATGTTTTTTAATTAGTGAGTAATTAGTGAGTCCTTATGCACTGCTCCGGTGCTTCTGATAAGATGGAAACATAAATTCTCTAGGGTGGATTTTCACTGTATGTTATATAAGTTGGCTTTAACTCTAGTATTCTTTTGTGGAAGATGCTTTTTTGTGAATGATAAAGTTGAAAAGGTATAATTATTCCTTTGAAGGGAATTATGGGATTTAGATGTGAGATTAGGTACTGCTATTAAGCTTAGGATTTTAATTAGGAATTTTCAGGCATTCAAAGAAGGGTATTTTTATAGGCTTCATAGCGCAGGAAGATTGGTAATTCAACGTTGTTTCGCTCATTGAGTCATTTTCCATCGAATCTTTTTTTTCTTTTTTTTCTTTATAAAGTTAAGAATTAAAGTTTCTCGATCGTGTTTTGCTAACCATAAATAAATATCTTTCTTGTTATTGTGCAGATGATGGTATAAACTGGTATAAAGGGTAGAAACTGGTATAAACTCTTTCTGATAGGAACGTTTAAAGTTTAATGGAAAATTTAATGAGCCTCTAAAAACATATTATGTACGAAATTACTTCACTACCGATATTAAGTCTCATTATAACAACATAGAACTTCCGTTTTAATTACTTCACACAATCCATTTACATACAGTTCGTACACTTAATAAACAAACTATAATTAAAATTAAATATTTTTATTTCGGACAAATCTTTGAAAGTTACTTTACTTGAGCCATTCTCAATTCTTGAAAATACATGTAATATGTACAATATAATGCAAAAATTCCAGCTCGTGAAATATTTGTAAAATGATTATTTAAATAAATGATATACCTCTCTCTTTAGCTAGACTTTATTTTGAAATAATTATCTGTTGGCTTCTTTGAACAAGTAAATGATATTTTTTCGAATTATTTCATTTGTAGCGGCACATGAGCGTGGAAAAGGTCAACGGAAAATTCGAATCTGGGAGAGACCCATATTATTATGCCTTTGTATACTAACGATTGTTTTGGTTTACAAGGTCTAGAGGCAAACGAATTCGGGACAGATTTTTATTGCCGTTTCTTATAATCTTCAGTCGGAGTTACATAAGAAGGTTTGAACAGAGTATTGTTATTCTTTCTTCGATCGGCATAATAGTATTGAGCGAGCGACGATTATAACTAGAATACGCTATCTCTTGTACTTATATTGATTTTAATACATCGTACTGTTACGAATTCATCCACTCGTTTCTTTATAAAACAAACGCGTTTAATCCACGTTTAATCCATCTCACATTATTTACTTGTAGTTTTGTACTTTAGTAATAGAGGTTTTCTAAAATCTCTCAAATTCTATAATGTCGATATTATCAAGTGCATAGAAATACTAAATTTATCGCAGTATACACAAACTCAGACACGTATTACTCAAAAGTAATAGAAATTTTAGAATAATTTGGTTATATTGATTATAATACAAACGCTTGGAAAATATAATATCTAAAATTTAAATTATTAGTTATTTCAATTTAAAATAAAAAATTATTTATTTGATGTGAACAGAAGCAATTGCTCTATATTAATTCTAGAGTAACATGATGTAGTTAGAACGATTCGTATATTAAATTATTATTTCGTGCCTCTATTTCAAATAAAATTTCAAACTTACATTCATTCATGAAAATAAAATATTTTTGTTTGATCCAAAGCTTTTGCACCGTACCATACATACATACTCTGACAATCACACCATCCGTATTATACGATTCCATTAAAACTAACGATGTTTGAAATTGACTCAATTATAATATAATTCCTCATCTAAATCATAATCACAATTACATTCCAAATCAAACGCGGAAGGTTTCGGTCTACGAACGAGTTCCTTGGTTCCTTTTATTCCGTTCCGGCTCGACCTATGTCGTTAGTCTGAGGTAAGTCAATTATCTACTATACTTCCAACTTGGTAAGTTGATTATACACCACCAAATTAGTAAGTGGATTAGCCATTATCACCAAAATGCAGAAACTATAAGATGTAACAAAATTACACTCTAAAACGATTCGTTTCAAATAACGATATATCAGAGATATTCTGTTTTTTAGCAATGACGGTATATGATTCGTCATCTCGACACACCCGCGCTCAACAGTCTGAGAATGGTTTGTATTTTTTATATTCGTTTCAAAACTGTGACGAAAGTTAAGTTTATGTCAATTAATTGGAAAACATTGATTATCTCATCATTATTCGAAAAGTACAGCAAATTTTTTAAATCTGTTCAGGCTATCGTGTTGTATATAAAACAAAAAGGCGAAGCTTTATCTTTCCTTGTTTCTCTCGCAAACTTGTCATTTATAAAGCAAATTAAAAGCTATATATAACGAAGTGAATACCATGTAATGTCGCAGAATTGGAAACAGAGGAATTAATGAACTTCTGGTGCGGACACGAGTTGTATAATTTGTGACGTTTTAACAACGTTATTAAAAATCCACCACGATAAGCATTGAATCGAGTTTTAAAATCCGTGAAATCCCCGATGATTTATGTATGAGAGTGTACAGGGTCGCATACTACGCTCGTCACGATGCTCGGATTCGATCCGATACGCGCGCACAATGCATTTCCATCCTACTGTCGGTCTCTTTCGTTTGCGTGTAACCTGCACAAAACATGTGGCATTAACTTGGTCGGACGGCACAGTGACCCCTGGACAATTAACAATGAGACTCGCATAATAGCGGTGCATAAGCCGATTGCGAAATTATCGTCGCGCTGTCGCACGCGCCTCGAAATCGCGCAGCGTGTCGCGCTCGTTCCACGAGTGACTAATCGTGAATGATTGTGACACAGTTTTGCGAGTTGCGGATCTGTTTTCGATTGACAGTCAATTGAAAACTGTATCGTGAATGTTTTATTTCGGAGTAGAATTTGACTTTTATGAAATTTTAACAACGTTATACATCCACTGATTCGTTTATGGATCAGTTGTGTTGGAAATTAAAAATCAGATACTTTATTTACGTAACAAATATTTGTATTTTTCTTCTTTTTATTCGTTATTTTTTTCCATAAGCTTCAGGATATGCGGAGTACATTCTTTTCTGAACATTTTGTTTAATACGTATAATTATACAGTGATTTGTTTGGCGATACGCGTGTGTAGCTCCTCCGGATGTATACTTAAAAATTTGTCATAGACGCTACTAAATGTTTCTCGCCTACTGTCAAACCGACATTTATTGCTTCGTTACTTTGAAAAATCTTCCAATTTCAAATACTGGAATTCTGATACCTTGCAATTTAAAACCATTTAATTCCAAATATCTCAACTTTAAAATTACTCAATTGCTAATGCTTCAATTCTAAATCCTTCTAGTTGCAAATACCTCAATATTAAAATTTTCCAGTTCCAAATACTTCAATTCTGAATACTTCGATTCTAAAAAGTACATTCTAAAATCTTCCAATTCTAAATCATTCCAATAGCAAACATCTCAATTTTAAATTCTTCCAACTCTAACGCCTTCCTGGTCACAAATATTTCAATTCTGAAATTTTCTAATTCCAAATATTGTTTCGACCACTCGCGGAGAGACGCGATCGCGAGGAAGCACGCCAACGGGAGTCGTAAATTCCCGTTACGATTAGATAATGGACGCCACGAAGATGATCCCCTATTTCGATTAGGATAATAGAAGTGGTTAATTGAATATTACTTGGTGAAGAAGACAGTTACGCTGGTGCGTATGTATAAGATAAGTGAGTGACTGATCTTCGGGTATAAACCCGGTCGAAGGAATGTTGACTGTTTGAAAGATGGAAAATCAGTGATGTTCGGTGACGATGCTGTAGCGGAGGAAAGCTAAGGATGAGTGTGTCTAGCGCACGGGACCATCGGATTTGTTGGTGACGATTTTGGCTAAGAGAGTGAGGGAAATAGGATTCGTTGTTAATTGGTTAAACGAAGGTTGGTGGACTAGGGTGGAAGGGTCTTAGGCGCCCTCGATAGAAAGTGGTTAGTAGGAGGAAAGTTGCATCGTACGTGAGAAAAACTAACTTTCCCATGTCAAGCCGTAGTAGACAATGGTCTTTAGAAATGATTCGGAAAACAGATGTTTGTTGAGTCTGAAGGATCTTAGCTAGCAAATTACTGGGATTTATGACGGGTCCTTAAGAATATTGAGGGTACGCAGCGAGGATGAGCGGACATCTAGTTCCCGCCTGGCCCGCGGTGTGTGGCCTGGTCTAGGTACAGTGTTGCCCGACGCAACAAATATGTTAATTTAAAAATCGTTGAATTGTAAATACCTCCTAATACTCTGCAAAAGCCTCGCGTCATTAACATTCCTTATTCAGGCATCGAGAATCCCGTTGCATTCCGATAATATTCATTGCTAAACCGGTCTGAATAGAATCGAAACCAAGTCCCGGTCTTAACGATGGTAAGGAGAGTCGTCTTTGATCAGCGACCAACTCGAAAGCGCTGCTGCGTGTGTTTTAAACACAGAAAGCCAACACGGTGGAAGCAGCGCGTTTCAAAGGATGCTCGAAGAGGTTTTGCTCCAAAGTCAGACGCAAGGAAATATGTAATTATGGTTGCACGGTGTTCGCATGCATTTGTAACCGTTGTCCGTAGGAGAGCTTAAGGGACGAGAAAGGGCAATAGCGGTGGAGATTGTCTCTTGGGGGTTACCGTTGAACCGCTTTCTGTCGGTTGTTGCGTTCCTAAATAACTGTTTACTTTGCTTGTGCCTCGGCGCAGCCAACAGTAATACCTCTCACAATGACATAGGAGAACGAGATTTACGTCAGTTTCGTGTCACGCGTGCTTTTCCCTGTCGTCGTTACCTATTTTCCCTCTCTCTTTCTGTTTTTTTTTTTTTTTTTATATTTTTCGTCTGTTTCAAATGATTCACTGTCGAAGTGGGATCAGTCCACAGCAAATCTAACAGAATTCCTGGCTTATCTGGCACTCGTGATTTTTATATCCACTCCCATTCCTGTCACTTCCTGTATGTTTCGTTTCTCCCTATTTTTTGGCTTTGGTTTTAGTTGTTTTTTGTGATTTTGCTTCCCCTTTTTTTCGTTTCCGTTACATTATATTTGTATGTTTACGCGTATTGAAATTATGTTTTGGAAGGCGTTTTGGAGAAAAATTCGAAATGATGATTAACGAGTGTGGCAGCACAGCGCGGCTTCGTGGCGCAGCGTTTATCTCTTTTCCGATAGTCTGATATCCCGGAGCCAGGGAAAGAGGTTACTTTCTTTGTGACTTGACGGTGGTTAAATAGAAACTGTCGTTAAGACGTTGTTTTACGGAGACGCGTCGTCCTAATTTTGGTTTTATGTATCGAGAATGAAACGTTATAGTACTATTAACGGTTAATGTGAATTTAATAACACTGGCCTTTCATCTCTTTATCTTGATTTTAATTTTTTCGAAGTCTTTAGGTTGTACACTACACAAATTTTCTTCCTAAACGCAATAGAATTTGAGAAATTTCGAAATTCTAGATAGAATACATACTCTTGTTAGTTTAACATTAGAACACTTACAGGAAATAAGATAAGCTTGAGAAATCATTGGAAATTATTAAGATTTTTATAATTATTACTTTATTTTAGACTGCGGCTTATAGAAAATCCAAATATTCTATGTTATAGCAAGAATCCGTAAATAATAGTCTCCGTTTTGTATCGCTGTTTTAATTCCACGTGTGAAACTTAAATCTTGCGGGCTTCATTGATTTTCCCGATAAATTTATCCAAAATTTTCTCAATGAAATTTAAATCAAAGGGTTGTAAGCATCTACGTATAATCCTCGACGTATTATTCATCGTGGTTCAAAAAATGGCTTATCCAATTCTCTGCGTAGCCTGGATCTATATTTTGCATGAACGCATAATTCTAATTGATTAATCATTTCTCCGAGAATCTACGACTATTATTGCGTTTTTACGAGACAGCAAGTATCTTTCAATATTTTTGAACGTTCCCCATAAACATACGTAAATATCAAAACCAATCAATACGATCACACGAGAAATTTCCGAAGTTCTCGGTGAACCAAACTGGTGGAAACACATCGCCACGGTAATAGAATCCTCATCAGAGGACATCAGAGACGCTTGGTGAAGTATCACAGGAAACACAGCGATGGAATATTTCGAGTGGCACAAAAGCAGAACGGATAACCCGAGTTGCCTGATATCTCCGTGTTGCAGGAGACATTTACGAAGGAGTGTCCTGCAAGCCTCATCCTTTTCGGATCCGCTTGAATATTTCAACGGCGCGGGTGTCAGATCAAAAGGTACACCGAGACACGAATTTCTACGATCTTCACAACAACCCAGTAGTATTTCTCTTTTTTCCACTCCACGCAACGTCGAGCCACGAATTTCAAGAAACCACGATGTCACCCGAAAATTCAAAGGATTCAAACTTATTCGCCCCCTTCAACCGTAGGCTTGAGTATTAAATTAAAATTATCCAGAAAGGCTTCTTTGGTAATCCCACGGAGAGAAGGATAATTAAACCGGAAATCGAGGATTATCCTCAACGAGGCTTTCGTTTGTCGAAGTTTCTGACTTTCTAATTGATTCGATGAGATAGCTTGAGTTTTCGGTTAAAAGGGATGGAACGCCAATTTGCAAGATATTGTAGGAGATGCATGCATATTAGGTTGATCGAAAGTTTATTATTAGGTTTTAATTGCGTCTTCCTAAGTAATTTACCTTGGAATCTCCGAAAATCGCACGCGCCATCGAAATACGTATACGTATACGTATATGTAATTATATGAATATAATTATTCTAAATAATTTTCACTTGTATTTGTACGTTGCTTTTTAAAGATTTTTTAAGGACAGATTCGTGGTTGAGTAAAAACTGACTTGCGCACGCATTTTTCATCTGCATCTTTCTTCGTTTTTTCTACACTTCTTTCACACTTGATTCAAGCAGACTCTGCAGATATTCCTACAGAACATTCAGTCACGTCCGCTGAAAATCTTGGGTGACCATGCATTTTGCTTTTATACCTCCAATCTGGAATATACAGTCCACTCCTAACAGTGAAAACTTTGTTACTCGCTTCAACGCATTCGCACGAGATACCTGTCCTTATGATATCTTTCAGCAGGTTTTTAATTTTAAGAATATAAAGGTTAATGTTTGGAAGAAAAGGCACGTTTAATGTTTTCACCCCCTTCTAGAGGCTTTCACAATTTTCGATTTTTAAGGGATTACCGTTAGTTAAAATTAGTCTGTTGAAATTAAAACAACGAAGAAAAAAGTTTCCACAATCTCGTCTGTAAATTATAAGATACGTAGAAGCTTTAAACACGATATTTATAGAAGTAGGCTTATAAAAATTTAAAATACAACATACCAAATGTCAACTTCATTGCATTTATCTTTATCGTCTACTATTCTAGTTATACGTACCGGGTAAATCATGCATACTTAACATACTTAAAAAGGCCTCAGTAAACCTTCTTATGTTGTTAAGGATACAAATCTATTTTAAGCAGTTCCTTCGCCCTTCGAATTTGAAATTAGATTCTTCTCAAATAACGGAGCATTAAAATTCAAATAAAATCAACCACTTCATTAATATCAAAAATTAATTCTGCTGGAAGAATCTTCTTCGGCAGTTTCGAACCGAAGAAAGCCTAGACAGACCTTCGGTTCTTCTTCCTGAATTTCTACTTGCCCAATTTAAGAACGCAATATGACGGCATCCAATTTCAGTCTGTAAGAGATCTTTCTTATGCATACTAATTTCTCTAGGATATTCATCACGAAGAATTCCTACTGCTTCCTCGTTTTCATGAAAACGATGACCCGACGTTCAAAGGATTAAATTTAAAGTTGCAAATGTTTATCTAGATTAAGGAGTGGGGTCGAATGCCGAGGCGCGCTAGCTAATCCCTCAAACAGAAAACTGGGATCCGGACCTCGAATATAACCGGCAAAGTTGACCGGCTAACTTCATTATCTGTTTAGAAAGTTCGTTTATTTTTGGTAAATGAGCTGTATTTCACGTGGTATCTCGTGTTAGCGCCCGGAATACCAACGCGAAAATTCTCCACCTCGTAATTTATTCACGTTCACGCGCGAATGCGCAAACATTGCTATGGCTGCCCGAGAATCGCGAATTCGAGCGATATTTTCTTCGTTTTTTGGCACCCTTCCATACGCATCACTAATATATTTTGCATGTTATATTAGAATGAATGGAATTAGAAAAAAATTAATTTTCTAAAACGTATATGTATGTGTGCGCGTGCGTAGGAGTTTTCAACAGAATTTTTTTATTCCATATTTGCGGGCGGAAATTTGAAAATGAAGGGGAAAAATGTATTTTTGTCTGCTTACTGGTGAAATCTTGTTGAGATTATTATTTCGAATGTATGCCAGAAATTATTGCAGATGTTTGATTAATTTTTGTTTTATTCTGTATTGCAGACAATCTTTTTAAAAAATATTTCCATCGAAGCTCATTCTCGAAAAACGTACGAAATTTCTCAGCAGAATTTTTTAATTAGATGTGAATAGAAGCTTGGTAATAAGTAAAATGGAAAAATATTTTGAAATGCGGACTTCAATCATCTAACAGAACCATTTTCCCCGCATAGATTTCACTTATATATATGATTGAAATCGGCACGTGAGTAAGTAAGAATTGAAAAATAAGGAACGAAGGATTCTCTAAATAAGTTGAAAATAAAAATTCCTCTAAATACAAATAAAAATCCTCGAACAAGAATATCAATCGATTTCGCTGAAAAGAAGTTAGTTCGTTCTACGTACATTGATAAACGCAAACAGCTTATTATCGTCTTCTTCCGATCTAAGCAGAAAGACGTAGCTTCTCTATCCGATAACGATCTTCTTTTCCGCTATATTTATTCGAGGGAACGATACAAATGCTGCAGTAAAGTATTCGTAATATTCGAATAGTAGAAACATTTGTATGATTTATAATGTATGAATATTAGCGAATTTAATTCCGGAAGAAATCGCATAACTTTTCTAAAGAAAGAAAGATGGCAAGGAATAAAAGTCTCTCGACGTCTATTTGCGAGAGTGAAATAGTTCGCAGCTGTTTTGGATTGTCGAGTTGCTACAGCTTAAGGGGGGCTAAGATTAATTCGTACAAAATAAGGCATGTTTTCGTGAATTATTTGTGACGACACAGTTAAAATCTCTTTATTAAAACCAATAGCACAATAAAGTATGACATTCGAAGACTGTTGTATAAAATTATGACATTCGAAGAATATTGTATAAAATTTTCACGGAGAAATATTAAGAAATACGGCAATGGCAGCAATTATTCGGATGTGTCTCGGAAAAAAGTAGAATTGCTCATAACTTGATGCTGGATCATCCGAAATCAAAAAATCAAAGTTCATTCGTTAGGTAACAGTTTTCCCCAGGTAACACTGGGAGGGTTTTTCGAAATTTCAATTTTTCACTTTTTTGGAACACTTTGAAGGGATAAATTAGCCGATTTTGCGAAAATTTACGGCTAATTTTCAAAAACAAAAAAGTGAAAAATTGAAATTTCGAAAAACCCTCCCAGTGTTACCTGGGGAAAACTGTTACCTAACGAATGAACTTTGATTTTTTGATTTCGGATGATCCAGCATCAAGTTATGAGCAATTCTACTTTTTTCCGAGACACATCCGAATAATTGCTGCCATTGCCGTATTTCTTAATATTTCTCCGTGAAAATTTTATACAATATTCTTCGAATGTCATACTTTAATGTACTATTGGTTTTAATAAAGAGATTTTATCTATGTCGTCACAAATAATTCACAAAAACATGCCTTATTTTGTACGAATTAACCTTGGCACCCCTTAATGAAGGGAAATCGCCGATTGTTAATTAATATCTTGATTATGCCAATGCCAACAAGTTGGAAACGTCTCGTATCATTTTACTTAGAGACGAGTCTCTTCCTTTCTTTCTTTGTCTCTCCTTTCTTTCCTTACATTTCTCACTTTTATTTTTGAAGAAATGTAAACAGATCGCAATTATTAGATATTTATATTATCAATAACAGGAGAATTAGCCCTTCCTTCCTTTATCTTTTACTTCTTTTTACTTCTATTTCTGAGGCAACGTAAAAAGATTTAAGGTATTAGTACGAGGAAATAATAGAATTTTCATTTCGATACTACACGTGTAGGATAGTACAATTCATTACGAAACATCAAGTTGATATTCGTATTACAGAATATGGGAATAAATTTTATTCCTCTCTCCGTTCAGCTTGTTTTTATGGAATCAACTTTAATTCAGACTGAAAACCGGAAGAAAAAAGTGTTGCGTTATTAATTTACATGTGAAGTGCTCTTATTTTGCCGTGGAAAAATTCAAAATGAAAAAGCGCGAGGAAATGCGACATCGAGTTGTATCAACTATTCAATGCCGCACGGAACGTGGAAAATTAGTAGATATGTGTTTTTCTCGTTGGTGTGAGAAATTTAATTGATACAGCGTAATTGTACAGGACAATTACAATAAATTTTGTAAAACAGTAATTGCAGATAAATTTATTTTGAAACAATTAACAATGCCTACTACAAAGATGAACGATCCGTGAATCGTTGACAATGTACGAACATTGAATCGTTTAAAAATCGAAACACTCGTGGCGGAAGAATTCATATCAGAGAGTTATCGAATCGCCTTTCGGGCAAGTAGTCAGGAAACTAAAGTCTAAATCTGTGCGATGCGCCCGACGAGAAACCCACGATGGAATCTGCCATCAATAATTGCGCGCGTTTGGTCGCGTTTCCATCGAGGCGAAGAAATCGCGCTTCGTGGGTGTCGCGAAAATAATTCGTGACCTGTCAACTGATGCGACATTGGCGCGTGCTGACGCGTCATCGCGGAAAGAAGTATATAACGGAAGTTACCGCCGATTCATCAAAATCACCCTAGGCAATCGACACTCCGGAACTGAAAATACAACAAAAAATATATAGGTATATACCTATACGGACGAAAATAAAAAACGGTGAAATCGCAGAAAGCGAAAACTTCCGAAAAAAAGTGAGAAATGAAAAATCGAAGTCGAACAACTCTCTGATATCGATCCGAAATCGAAATGCAGCGATCCGTTTGACGCGAGATTATTGGACGTTCGATCATATAGCTCGAATTGTACGAAGAATAATTGGAAGAAGGTTAGATTAATTTTCTATCTATCTATTTCATAAAAGTGTAGCAATTTTTTGTTCACGATTATTAACTCATCATTAATTTGTACATTTTAGTTAACTTAACGTATTTTCACTACAAATCAACCAAAATGTGTCTATACTTATGAACGATAATATGTGTGAATAAAATCTTGTTTTCTCCCACGAATTATATATCTTTTCATATGTATTTCATTTTAATCTCTTTGAGATACAATCTTCGTAAGATTCGCGTTTTATTTATCCATAATTCCAATAAGTGTTTTTTTTTTTTTAATATAGCTGCATCATTCCTGCAGTAATCCGATTGTTGTGTCGCGCGTTCCACGTGTCGATAACAGGCAGTATCCCAACATTGCAAATATTTGTAGTGTCACTAATTTGATGACGAGGCAACTGGCATGTGAAAATGATCGTTAAGTCTGGTGCCGTACGTTCCACCGAGAGCCTGTTCGGCTGATTCCGATGAAACTCTCGTCGCGGGGATCCTCGATTCGCGTGACATCAATTTATCGAGCTTGTTCTGTTCAGCAATCGGCTTGAAATGCCCGGCGATTGTCGAATAATCGGTCTATCTGGAGTTCGCCGCATGGACGTGATCGAGTTGAATCCGTCCAGCCGATTATCGTCGATTGCCGCTTCTAATTTATAATTTATCATGGTTTATGTTTCCCTATTGCCCACGCGGTACGTGTTCGCGCGATTGACTCGATTTGTTCGAATAAATACGGTGAGAAAATATGTACGGTTATTGTTCGATAGTTTGATGTTTCAATTAATTTTCAAGCCATATGTGTGCTATAGTGAATATTTAAACGACCAGCATACGTCGATTTTTTATGTTTAATAAATATCTAATTTGAGTAATAAGGTTTATTGTATGCTAATATTGTTTGGTGTTTGTTCTTCATGAAACGTTATGTCGAGTTGTTTCTAGAAATATTCAATTTGGACAGCTGGGTATGAATTAATTCCAAACGAAATTAGAATGATTGTTTGAATGGATTTTGGAGTATTCTATACGATTTTGTATATTCTAAACGTTTTTATTTCTTTAACAAATTTATGCATTTATTCGCAGCTTAATAAGAAAGATAAGATTAATACAGATATCTTTCCACTAATAATGGTTAATGACTGTGTATGTGTAATTATTTTTCTTAGAAGAGGAAGAAATAAAGTTATCTTTTTTTGTCCTAATATGTACTGGTAATACCGAGAATACACCAAAGGATTAGAAAAGACAAAATCATCCGGTATCTTTCTTCATTTCGTATATATGAAAACACAACTAATTAAAAATTCTCACGTTAATCAATACACCTATCTATAAAGAGATCAATGGATTGCAAAATAGAATTTAAATACCTCCAAATATAATGAACTCAACCAGAAAAACCACAATAACGAATTAAATCTCACAAAAAACCCGATTCTTCATCCCCTTGCTAATCCAAAGTGCCAAAACCACGCTAAACCGCGACGGTTTGTTAACACGTGAAAGTTTCCGCCCATAAAAAGTCGTGAAACGCTATTCAGACACGGTGGAACGGTAGAAACGGTGAACTTTGGTCGCGTGTTTACGTCTGTGCAGGCGTGACGGGGCTAAAACAATAGAGAAAAAGCGGGAAATGAAAGATCCGATTATTATTCGCGTGCAGCCAGCTGTGCAGCTCGTCGATAATTCGATATACAACATCAGAAATAATAGATACTCTCTGTTCCATTCGCTTCCTCCGTCATATTTTCATTCTACGAAACAGTCCTCTCTCCGTTCCTCCACTTCCCTTTTTCAACTTCCGGAAATCCGGAAATATGGAGAATACACGGAATTTTATATTTTGAATCAGGTACATCCTTTGTCGTGTCTTTTAACATACGAAAAGGAGTTATCTTGTTAGAGTATCGAGAAAACCTTATCTGAATTTACAAATTTCCATGAAAATACATGTACGAAGATTATATTAATAATAACCGTTATCGTGTGATGTTCGATCTTTTCCATGATGCAAAAATCATTGAATACGATCAACGATAAATGTAGAGATATTGATCTTTATTTTTTTGCCGACGTAAGACTTTGAACAAGCAATATCTTACGACAAAGAAAAGCTGTTGTAGAAATATTTAGGACACTACCCAAGAAGCCGCAGTTCAGTTTCGTCGATACTTTTCAATACCTCTCAGCAGTAAGAAGATTTCCCTCTGTTCCTTTTGAAGCCATGCAACATTCATTCGATTCGACTTTATCACGAATAATAATATTATCTCCAATCTATTATAGTCTCTCCGATTCTACCATCGAAATCTCTCAATGGCATCCATTTGCTTTTCGAGCATCTACAAATCAAACGTATCGAGATCATGCGTCTTATCGCGACGATAAGTTACTGTAAAAGTCGAAGACGATCTTCATTGCTGAATCGCGAGAAATATTAGGGTAGTTGAAAAATTCTATCAGATTTCCCTTGTATATTTATAACTAGACTTGAGCAAATCTGAGTTGAGACAGAGATAAGAGATGATGAAATTATTTCTCTATCGTCGAGATTTCATGCATTTTTTGTGCTTCTTCCTCCTATACGAAAGAATAGTAGATAGTAGACAGTAGAATAGTAGATCTAATTTTTTGTAGAAAATATAATACTATACTAATACTAATACTTGTGTTACGTACGATAATTCTTAAGCTATGAAATTTGCATATAGTTGAGTCGTAAACAGTCGTAATTAAATTATTTTACAACTGATAATAATGTTAATAATAATTTCACAATTAAAAATAATGTAGAATGTCAATCGATTCAAGGTCATAATAAAAGAAACGTTCCCACCATTGTTCTACGATAAAATAAACTACGATAAACACTGCGATCCTTTTACTCTTCGCACAAAGACAGACCTGCAGTGATCATACAGGCCATAAAATCATGGATAAAATGCTTATGATGCTCCCAAACGCCAAACTCCAAGTACCATTAAGCGGTACCAAAAAAATTTACCTTCTCCAATTTCACCAACCAAGCGTAATCTCGACGAATCTCGGTATCCCGTGAGTTCCATTCGCATTTTGAAGAATCCACTCTTCGTGGATATCTCGGCACACGAATAAATCGTCAGTGGCTGTAGGGGAACGCAATAAAACACGATGATCGTTCAACGTGGAACGCTTCCGTGGATCGATATAAAACGAGATATGCCTGGTCGCGACGCTGCGAATGGGCCTCTCTGATCGAACGAGAGAAAAGAAAAAAAAAGATAGCCAGAGATGAAACGACGATGATGTAGAATGAGATGGGTTGTGGGAAAAAAAGAAACGAACGAAAGGGAAGATCCGTTTATTGGCGGTGGCGCGTAACAATGGCACCGGGCCTGGTAATTGACAATGAGGGGAAAAGGTAATGGAGGCGGTTCTGGTGTCGTTCGCCAGGTTCCTCTGGTCGATCTGATCGTCGTGGCTCTGATCGCCATTGTCCCTTGGATCTGTGCTGGACTCGCGAGTGGTCTGCCGAGTGGGAACTCGAATTTATTATTCGGTCGCGTGCTTCACGTCGGCTGCAGAAACAATAGGAAAACGAGAGAGGAAGCGGGCTGGTCCGCAAACGTTCGAGGACCACTCTCATCTGTCGATCTCCTCTCTCCTCTCGTTTCTCGCTCACTCTCTCTCTCTCTCTCTCTCTCTCTCTTTCTCTCTTTCTCTATCTATCTATCTATCTATCTCTCGGTCTCGAGTTGTCTACTCTTGTCGGCAATGTGGCTGGTCCAGGGAGGCGCTACTACACGAGCTGGACAATCGATCAAAGCCATCGACGCGTGTATGAATCGAGAATATCTTTAGGGTTCGGTGTGCATGGTGTCTCACGACGAGGTGAAATGGTTCGAGTATAAATTGACTTTATACCCCTGTTTATGAGTTTGGACAGCCAGCAAGATCGTACAAGATGCGATGATTAGTTCAGATTAATGATGTCTTATAATTAAACTGCGGATTTTTATGCAATTTTATATTTTCGTGAACACGACTAGAGGAATATTTGAATGGAGATTTGTTGTACTTCTTAAGGAACATAAGGAGAATTCTGCCTTGGATAATTTACACGTATCTGTATATTATATGCATATTGTAAAAATCCGCTGTCCACTCGTGATATACAATAAGTTTAATATTTTGCGCAAGGTTCAAAATCGAATTTTAAGCACAGATGACTCAAAAATAACCCAACCTTGCTATATCGACAGTTCCACTAAAAACCATATAAAAACTATATAATTTAAAATTTATAGTTTATACCTGATATTGAAGTCTTGCTAAAAAAAAAATAACACAAGGGTTTTAAGTGGGTGTGTACATTACCGTACATACACAGGTATATACATGTACATAAGACCGTATGCACCGTGCACGTACGTTTGACGATGAACAGCGTATCGTGTCAGCTTCGATGGTCCTGAAGATCATGGAAGAGATAGAGAGGATGATTGGAATTTCATGCCTCGGACGATTTTCTTCTCTACATTCTTTTCTCTTGATTTTTACTTGGTTAGAAAGGTTGTGACCGACGGCACGCGAGTAATGAGATTGACGAAGCGCAGGTGACGCGTTAGCGCCGCTTCGGTAATCGAGATCGCTATATACAACCTTTGCTGGTGACACCGACGCTCTTATTTTAACGATAGATTGAAGATTTTATGGTAATAGTCTGTGTACCAGAGAAGCGAGCCGTGATAGGCTGTTGAACCTGAATCTATTCGCATGCGTTTTTTTATCTCTCGGTGCATGATATGAATATGTAAAATAGAAGACTGTTCCTCGTGTAAGTTTGCATCGGTATTTGTATACTGGTATGCACTTAGTGTATGGTATATTTTAGCTTTTCCGATATTTCTAGAATCGAGGATGGCTTTTGGTTTGTATTAGGTCTGCGTTTTTGAAATTTTAGATTTTTACCATTTTTGTAGGTTGCTGCGTTTAGACTTTTTTTGATTATTGCTGGTGTTGTTTGAATTTCTAGATTTGTAGAATTTTTTGTTGTATCTGATCACTATGTGATCTGTGTTTTTAGAACCTTGGAATTGCATATGAATAATGTAAATGGTTTCAGTGTTCGATATTTTAGGTATTTGGTATCCTGGATCTTTGATCATTCTGGTATTAATAATTTGGTATTTTCAGTGCTCTTGAAATTTGATGCTTTCCATATTCCATATTTTAGTTATATATATTCTCGATTCTACATTTCTTGATGTTTTAGAATTTTCGATGATTTCTTTATTGGTATTTCTGGTATGTATGCAATACTGTCGATGACTTTCATCATCGATATCCGCTTAAACGACTTGCTATACAATCGGTCATCGGCTATTCTATTTACAACCCACAGGACCTACTTCCAACACGCAGATGTCTCCATGATTCTTTCATCCGATTACTAAATCCTTGTTCACCGAACGAACGAGCTAGAAGCAGCAACTTCAGCACGATTACCGTTCATTAGCGCGTATAACATTCGTTCTTATCCAACATGACCGATAATCCTACCAGAACGAACGAGAACTTGGAATCACCTGTGTCCCCTGAATGTACACCAAAAGCATCTTGGTTCGTCGGTTGGTTTCACACCCTTAACCAAACATTGATATTCATTTACTTTCATAGTCTTCAACGAATGGAGGAACACCAGGCTACACATAACTTGCAAATATGCGTAATTAATGGCGGACGAGCGTAGGTGGTGTCGTAGCCATTACACGTGCAACATGAAGCAACATCGAATTACTTTCACGTGGTTCCCAGCACGACTCTGCAATTTCCAGCTTTTTCCGATATCAGAGTTGGTTTGACGATAGGAGTTCTCGTGGAAACACACCCATCACGCGAAACTTTCATTTTGTTTAAAGTGTATACGGGAAACCGTGTAACTGTGGAGAATTTTTCGAATTTCTTTGTCGAGCGTGTAGTTAACGTTATCGTGTCGCTTTTGACTTTTTTTTTTATTCTTCCGAAGATTCGGAAACGTTGGGACGATAAAACTGTGTAATGGTCTCTGCATTGTTTCCAGTTGTTTCGAGTAGTAGTAGTGGGATGGTTAGGAAGTTTTGAGGGGTGGTTGTTATATTTTTCTGGAAGGTAGCAGAATTTTAAAGTGTCAATTAGAAGTATATTCGAGTATCGATATTTTTTGAAGTATTTATAATTTGAATTTATCTTTGTGCTATAAACAATCACCACAATAATTATCCATGTATTGAACCCTCTTACACCCTTGTAAACAATTCTTTAATTCAATTATTGATAATAGAAATATATTTCTCCTGATCTTAAATTAATAAATCTAACCGATTAATAACAACAAGTATCTTAGCATTTGTGAACATGGACGTAAATATGAGTACAATTAAAACGAAAAATATATATATATGTCGGGTTTGCATTAGAATTAGGGTTAGGGGCGTGAAACGAATCTTCGTTTGGGTTACACGTTGTCGTTATGCAATAGAGAAGACATTGACTAGTGCAAATACGATTATTATAGAGCCGGACAAGTAACCGTGATAGTTAGGTACTCGAGAAACTAATGACAATGATCCTAGATTCAATAACGAATCCGCGGTCGACGGGATGATAGATGAACGTACTCACAAAATCTAAGTCGGATGCGTAATATTCACTGGTCGTAAAGGGTTACTCCTTTCATCAGTGAGATCGCGAACGAGAATGTCTTTCCCGTCCCGATGATGCCACAGAGGAAAACTATAATGGGGTGTGTCTAAGGACACGAGATCATCGGATTCGTCGAGAAAAGCC
>NT_177918.1:79870-151000 GCF_000188095.3 Bombus impatiens | reverse complement strand
GTCGCGTGTCGCCACGAATATTTCTTTTAAGGAGAGCTATAGGATTACTCCATACCTTTGTTAGACAAAGCGTTCATCCCGTGACCGCGGCTACGTTCGGCGACTGACTGTCGCCTCGAGCCCAAGCTCATTATCACAACTCTCGAACAATTACAATTGGATTGAATAACTACAATTGTTCAATTACGGACTCCGGTGTTCTTTCATCTCCGACATATATAAATAGATTACAAAATATTAGGATTAAAAAATCAGACTGTATGCTACCTATACATACTGTTTTATGTGATACGTGATACGTGTACGTAAAAAATAACGTAAATAGACAAACAAATATTTAAAAAATCTTAATATACATACCATATCAATACACGAAGAAAATAAATTAAACTGCACGTCAAAAACTAAAATGTGCCAAACATCCAAACGACGATAGCATCGAGGAGCCGGTCAAGCGAACGAGCGGTCATGAGTGGACGTTAAATCAAAATGGAAGCATCCGTGAAACACGATTCGGTTCTCTGACGCGCATTATTTACCGTGTACTTTTACACCGCCCTACCGATTGTTCGACAGAATCCACCGGTACGTTCGTTGTTAAATTAATGATTAAATCGGCTGACGAAACGTGGTAGCGCACGCATATTACAGGCGTACGTACGAGGAACGTGCGTACGTGCGTGCAATATTCCACGACCGTGTTTTACGTATGCTTCACGGCAGATCTGAGCGATCTATAGCGCTCGAGGTCGTATGGCAGTGTATGTTAGTTCACACAATACGTTGCCGATTTGGTGCAACATTCTGGTTGACTTGTGTCGATGTGTTTTCAACACGTGCAGCAAAAAGGTCCCCTCGAATTTGTTTTTTTCGTCTTTTTTAATGCTTAATCATAAAACAACTTTGTATATTTCGAATCGTTTTACCGTAGTTATACCGTTTGATCAGTGAATCGAGAAATAGTTCTGTCCTTTTGGAAAAAGTTTCGTTGTCTTCGATTTCGTTTCCCCATGCCTTTTTATATTTTTTTCTTTTAAACATACAACGAACTTAGAAATGAAAATTTTTATACTTTAAAAATTCCATTATTTCAATGCTTTTTAAATAATTGTGTCCTTACACGCTAGATAAAACAATGAGTTTCGTGTAATAAATGTTCCATCCTTTTCCGAACCACCATTTCCTTTATTTAACGGTAAAGAAAATATTATTATGAGCTTTAATACTTTAGAATTTTAATTACAGAAAGTTTCATCCCCTCCCCTCAACTCACATTTTTTAATCCTTTTCAGTCCATATATTTTAAAGGAACTTTTTATACGTTAAAACGAATGCTGTTACTTGAGAATTTTAATTAGAAAAAGTAGCTTCGTCCTCTTTGAATTTATCTTCCTATTACTTTTCGTTTCCTTTTTCTAATGGTTTATTTTTCCACGAAGTAATGAATCAATTAATATGTATGTTCTCTGATACAAAAGTAATTGAGGGTTTTAGCAGAATTTCAAAACCAAGTTGGAAAAGAACTGTGGAACGGATAATTGTAGGAAAACATTGGTATTTTGCGCTATGCTTTATGTGGAAGTTATATAGAATCTGTGTCAAAGAATATTTTCGTTCAACTGATGAAACTTTTAACTTTGATGTTCTACTTTGCGTTATCCATTTGATCTGTACTAATCAGAAATGAAACACACACTAAGAGGATTAAATTATGGACAGAGATTTCTACTAAACGATGACGATCAACATTTTTCAAGATATCGAGATGCATTAGATATAAAAAGTTGAAGATTACGTAATCCAGAATTTTTAATGTAAAACATTGAAGATTGAATTACAAATAATATTCGTTAGATATTTTATTTCTTCTGTTTGTACAATAACGTGAAATTTTGTAATCAATTAAAAGAAAATTATACTTAGAAAATTCACATGAAAAATTAGTATAAATACCAAAAAATATAAATACCAAAATTATCATAATATTTCTTCGATATGTTCAGAAAATTCAATATAAGAAATTAGGTACAGATTTAATTGAAGCAAACAGAGAAGTTTAATCCCGTCCTTGCGTCGGTGAAAGTTCAAATTCTTTGTTAAAGAGAACAGCTTACAAGACAACACAAGTTTTCAAACCGTCGTTAGAAGTTTCCAATCTTCGTTGCAATGCTTCCACAAATTAAAACTTCCTTGTTTATCATCAATGCAAGTATAAATATAGACCGTGTAAGCTCCATCAAGAATCACAAAACTGGAGCTACAAGACTACTCATTTTTTCTTGATGCTTAATTAGAATGTTTGGAAACACCAATTCTACGTCGTGCTAGATTAAAGTTTAAACAAGAAGATCGGACTACGCGAAATTTTTCTGGAATTAGAGTTTATTTTGACATTTAAATTTAATTAACAAAGCGAAGAAGAAGAAAATAATACAAAGGACGTAAGTACTTAATGTTCAGAATTTGATAATCTATAGAGTGTATACAATATGTTTCTAAAATCCGAGAACGGCGCTAACGTTGTATAAGTGCGTATCAGTAAGCCGATTAGAATAAATTAAGGCCGAGATCGGCGATTAGCGATTACGCGAAGCACATAGATTATTCACTATTTATCGCCAGATCGCGATTGGAAGTGCGTAAGCCGGTTGCTGTAGCTTGCTGATTTATACCGCTCCGTGCCCTTCATCTCCGCGGCCGCGAAAAGAAAAATAATTACCGCCGAACACTGCCGAAGTAAGGCGAGCATCGCCGTTAGAACTTCGGAATTCAAAGAACAATGATCAACGGCTCGAAAATAATGTGAACGCAGATGCGACGACTTAGTCGGGATGCAAAAACTAAGCGCTAGGCCCAGCGTTGTGATTATCGAAGCAGAAGCGATCATTGCCTCGAACCTGCCGTTAGATTCCTTGCTTTTACACTTGTTCTATGCAAGAACATAAATTTTTATGACGAGCTACCACGATATCCTATTACTTCTTAATTAGTAAAATTATTTACTACGAATTATTTACTAATTCTTACTAAAAATTTTCTAGACTTATTTATTAAAATTTGTAAATCTATTATCGAGGTTCTTGGAATTTCAGGATCATCGTAGTTTATAATTTTAGACAGCAGTTGTTGGCCGCTCAGTTGCATGTACACAGCATAATCGGGCAAAAAGTTATTCTATATGCAAAATTAAGTTCGAAATTCATGCAGAATACAATCGTCCCATTTTAAATCTCGTTTACGAGACAATAGAACTTAAAAAGTCATTCAGTATGCATGCATTGGACTAGCATTGAAAAAAAGCTACATTGAACATTTCAGAGATATTTTCGTATGCGGAATAACATTCTGTACAATTGTTCCCTCGTGTCCTGCCGGTAATTGATCAAATTCGCTACTTGACAAGCTTCCAAATTCAATTAACACTTTTATATTTTTGATTTGAAACGGAGCTTCGAGTGAAAAAATGTTCTTCTACATTTTTCAACTGAATGTTCGTATAGAACAATTTCCTATTTGGTTGTAACACGTATCCTACTACAGGAGTATGCATAGTAGAATACGTCGGTTTCCATGTTCATTCTACTGACCAAAGTCAGCCAGTTAATTTCACGTGGCAACGATAACAGATGGCTTCTTCCCGCATCAGTCATAAATTAAAAGCCGTGGACAGTGGACGAATGCAAATTAAGAGCGGTAAATAAATCAGTGCGCCCATACGCGCGCGTTTTATGTTCGGAGTAGCGCTAATTACAACCATCCTTTGGAGCGGTGGCGCTGTGTAATTAGATACGATCGCGTGGAACATACGCCCACGTGAAGAAGAGGAAGGAGGAAAAGATGGGAGAAGAGAGAGAGAGAGAGAGAGAGAGAGAGAGAGAGAGAGAGAGAGAGAGAGAGAGAGAGAGAGAGAGAGAGAGAGAGAGAGAGAGAGAGAGAGAGAGAGAGAGAGAGAGAGAGAGAGAGAGAGAGAGAGAGAGAGAGAGAGAGAGAGAGAGAGAGAGAGAGAGAGAGAGAGAGAGAGAGAGAGAGAGAGAGAGAGAGAGAGAGAGAGAGAGAGAGAGAGAGAGAGAGAGAGAGAGAGAGAGAGAGAGAGAGAGAGAGAGAGAGAGAGAGAGAGAGAGAGAGAGAGAGAGAGAGAGAGAGAGAGAGAGAGAGAGAGAGAGAGAGAGAGAGAGAGAGAGAGAGAGAGAGAGAGAGAGAGAGAGAGAGAGAGAGAGAGAGAGAGAGAGAGAGAGAGAGAGAGAGAGAGAGAGAGAGAGAGAGAGAGAGAGAGAGAGAGAGAGAGAGAGAGAGAGAGAGAGAGAGAGAGAGAGAGAGAGAGAGAGAGAGAGAGAGAGAGAGAGAGAGAGAGAAATTAACGTCCACAGAACGGACGTTCAAGGGGTGCACTTTACTACGGTGAAACGGGTATGAGACACACGTTTGTGAGAGACGAAAAGGTGAATCGAGTGTCACTTCTATGTCGATGTTTATCGTGTACCTTTGTGGTATTAGCTAGAATTGCCATTTCTTTGAAAAGTCATGTTTAAGTACTATTGCTTTGTTATACAGTTGATACGAGTAAGTTTTGTAGAGCATGTGGCAAATGCAGAAGTTTGAAACGTTATACAATGGCTACAGAAAATACTTGAACATACCTTTATTTCCCCCTGAAGCGTCTTTTTGTTAGATTTTACATTTTATTACAAATTTAATATATTTGGACTTAATTAATTAGCATAAAAATTCTATAATAGATCCAATGGTGTACAAATATTTTTTGTAACCACTGTAGTTAGATTTGGGTGTATATTTTTGAAAATTTATAAACATTTCGTAATTTTCATTTATTTTTATTGAAACGCGTGAAAATAGATCGTGACACGGGTTGTTGTATGTTCTTGTATTATTAGTAATTAATAATTAATTTGCGTATATAATGATTCATTATTAAAAGTAATTAAATCTGGTTTGCATAGGGCTGAACAAGCCAATGCAAATTAACAAATGATTATATGATTGCGGTGTACGATGATTGAAAAGCGTAAACAAAGTGATTAAAGAGTATAGAGAATGAGTGTACCTGAAATGTGTGTTTTAATAATTTTCAATAATATTTGAATTCTATTATTCTGAAATATTTTTGTTTTCTTCGTGGGGAAATCTTTAAATATCTGTTATTCTATAATCAATTATACAAAATAATTAAAACACATGTTCAAACATTTATACGTATATTTTTGATTAAAAAAATTGTATCTCTATCTTTACATACGGAACGTTTTTAATTTTAATTATATTGAAGAGTTAATGGAATTTTTATATTTTGTAGAGAATGCTAAAATCCTAATTTTGCATTCCTTACAACTCGAAGAACTCGCATGAAAAATTCAAAATTATTTCTTGTCTCATTTTTTTTCACGATATTCTACCATATGTAGGATTGAAAAAATTTTTAAATTTTAAAATTCGCATTTCGTAATTCGTAATAGACATCAATTATCGTTTATAAGTCTCCTACAGACATCTCTAAAAACAGTTCCCAGGTTTAACGACCACTCCAACAACACTCGGTACTTTACAAAAGTATCTTCATCATAAATATTAATTATCCATTAACGTGTGTTCCGTCCTGTCAAATATCTTCTCATTAATACCATTTTCCATTTCTCAAAGAAAACACAGTAAATTCCTACAAATCGTCTGCTAACTTCAACATCCACTTCGCAACTCCAAGATCCTTCAATCCCGGTAAACTCGTGAAAATTACAATGAACAAATTCAACTCGCGCAATTTCCTTTGCAAGAGTTCCAAGAGGGGACAATAACTCACAGACATCGTTTCTCCTCAGTTTCTTCTCAGAAGAATTTCCTTATAAGATCACGTGACAACGGGGTCCCGCAATCGAATCTGGAAAGAGACGCTCAAGCAACCAGAGGACTTTCGCCAACTTTCCAAATGTAGAAGCTTCTCAGCCGTATTGAAATCTGCCTTCGAGAAGAAGAAGAACGAAAACACTGGCAACGAGCTTGTCTAAAACGGGGAAAAAGTTTCGCTACAGCTCGTTGAACCGGTAAGAACGATACGGTTGCGAGTTTCGCGGCTGACGGAAGATACCAGAACGACGATTATTTGGTTATCGCGTTGAGTCTCGCGCTGATTGGACAGTCCTTGAGTGTTAGCTTGTTACTTGGACGTTGGTCTTCCAGTTCTCGCGATTGGTACTCCTAGAACTTCCGATTGAAATTGCATCGCGTCCCTAATTAACGGTAAGAATTTCGTCGAGGCGATCCTCCAGCCACAGAATCGCCCTGATTGCTGTTTACCTTACGTGCTTTCTTGTACCGAATCAAAGAAATATACTACATATAGAATATATATAGAAAGAATAGCCTCGTTTACTGGTTGGTTGGAACTAAACGGGTGATTGGGGACGTGGGGACTTAGTTTGTAGTAGTTTGTGGAGGTTCGTGGGGCAGGTTAAGAGTAAAATCGTGGAAGTTTGATAGAGTCAGTTTGGCATTATTTGAAAACTTGGGTACAAATGAGATTGGTAAGATATTTAGAGTTTGAAGTTTGAATTCTTTCTGAAGTTATAGAAATAAGATTAATTTGAATGGTATTTTTAGGATTAAGAATTTTGTAATGATGGAATAATGGCAATTTCTACATTAGCTCCTCTCGTCTACCTTTTTAGTCTTTGAACGAAGAGCATTTAGTAAGCATCTCTTATATGGATAAGAAGTTTCTTCTTTTCGGTAGTTTTAAGTATTATTTTATCTCCTACAGTATAACAAACTTATAGTATATATAAGATTAGTGTGATATGTATAGCGTAAATGCTACTAAGATACATAAATATTCCTGTCTTTCAATATATAAGTTTGATACCATAATAGTGAAAAACATGTTGCACATATTTAATAAAACTATTCAAAGAACGAGCACCTAGTTATGTGATATTTTCACAAAAAAAAAAAAAAAATAAAAAATTGTTAAAAGAAATATATAAATGACTACCCAAATGATTGCCCAGGCAAAGATTGAGTCTCAAAAAGTGTATTGAATTTATATTGCTTATTTGTATCTCTGTACATTTCTGAGATAATCGAGAAAAAACTAATCTATATACCTTCACACGTAAATAAATTTTTATTGTTTCACAATTCCTTTTCATTTTTGACAAAGATGGAATTATGGAAAGTATCAAGATTCACCTTTCTCTTTATTGCCACGGATTAATCAACGCGCAAAAACTTCTACCACCACGCGATCAGACATTAAAAAATTATTCCTCGCTCTAAATCCATTAATTTACATAACTACATACTAATTTACCAAACACTTATTTTCCAATGCATCAGTCTTCCTCCCGCTCCATATTTAACCCAACCAAATTAATCGAAGCTAATAACTCACTGGCGAGATAATCACGAGCTGAACCTTTCCTTTTACCCCATTCACCTGGAAATCCCTCAAGGAAACCACTTACAAATATTAATCTTTACCGGTGATTCCCATCGAGCGTGTCGTTCGTTTCCGCGCGTATATCATATCGCGCAGATTAAAACCACCTGCAAATCTCAGAGAACGCGAACATGCGCTTGTACTAGAAAGAACAAACAAATTTCCAGCAAAAGCGCGGACGATCTCGGCATTTATTCCATACGTAACAGGAATAAAAATAACGGGCCCGATTTTGAACAAACCGTGTGTATTTATTGCTAAAAAGAAAAGTCTGCCGATACTGTGAAAATTCGTTCGAATAGGACGAACGCGAAACGGATGCACGAAACGACCAACCGAACGACAAACACGCGCGCAAAATTCCAACTACGTATGGAACTTCCGGAAAAATGAGAGCGAACGAAAACGTAGAAAGAAAATACGCGGCGGGAGAAAACGGGGCAAGCACATTGTACCGGTTCCCCGTACGACGTGTACTTACAATCGTTCATAATTATGAGGGCAACGCGGTTCTGCGTCCTAACAAGGAGCATTATTCAACGAAAATGCAACGGGGTTGCGATACATGTAGCAACTATGAGACTACGAAGGATCCTCTGCATATATTTTCTTCTTCCTCTACGTGGATTCTGGTTGTAGAGGAGATTGTGGTAAAATTTGAAGCTTGAGCATAAGGTTCTGTAAGTCTGATGTCTAATAGAATATCGGCGAAATTAAGATTTCAATAGATTCGTTCGATATTAGTATAAATTAAAAAGTATAGCTGCGTTTCTGAGTATGGAAATTGGTCTACTCTACATGTCTAGTAAATTTCTCAATTTTATTATTTACTTTCCAATGGACGTGAAAACTTGCTTCAACGCGTTTGTTTATTCGTTACAAGAAAATAATAGAAATGATCGAAAGTAAATTTGAAGATGAAACATTTGCAGTGACATTACTTTTGTCTTCTTTGTCAACTTCTGAACAGTGATCAGTATGGTTTCAACTATTGTTCAAAGATGCGATCGTGTAATTTCGACGTTAACAAAATAAAAGGCGAAGAATATTATGTAACATTGAATTGGTCAGAAAATTCTATCTTTCTTTTCTGTTAAAAGGTAATAAATCATTTGTCGTTTATATGAAAGTTGTAAATATCGAAGGACGAAGAGAAACGAGAAGAGAGCGATTTCGCAGGACAAAATAAAACAAACGGTAGGAAACCTCGACAAGCCAGGAGAACGTGAATGCGAGCAGACAACGAGTCGTACCCCGCTTGAATTGGAGAGGGTGTGCAACGTTCTGGTGTTGTCGACGACGACGTCGTAGCAGCTTTTAATTGCGTATTCGGCATGTTGCTAAAAAGGACTTCGTTATCCGCCACCGATACACACGAACGCGCAACAAAAGACTGCAAACGGAAGCATAATTAAAAATTACGAGGCACGTGAAAATCGTGATACCTCGTGAATGTCGTACCTTTTCGCGGCTAGCGGGGTTGGAATTTAAGGGAGATAAGAGAACAGCCTCCAGCAACGATCCATGATATGTATATACTGGCGTTCCCTCGTAAAATCGTCGCGAAACGTGAGATAAGAACCTATCCTCTCCAAGTCTTTGAATGACGTTCGCTAATCTTGCGGTACGAGATGAGGTTATTGAGGTCTACACCGAGAAAACTTTGAGAAGAATGAGGGAATAATGGTGATCAAGAAGATTACAAATGATCATTTTGTGCATCTTTCTTTGCAAGTGTTTACAGTAGCCTGATGATTATTGTATCAATTTTTATTGCTTCCTTTGAGAAGAGATTTTTTATCGAGTTCTTTACGTGATTGTATAACTATAATATCGTAACATCATATGATTTGAAAGTTGTGTACTCGTACTTACTCATACTTTCGTATGGGTACATGTTTTAGTTCTTAGTTTATAATGCTATGTGTATCGAATAATTTGTTCCTGATGGTAATAGGAATTTTGACATCGATCAATTTTTGCAACCCGGCAAAGATAGGAATTTCAAAAGTAATCTCAACTTTTATATAAGAACGAGAATCGCAGTAATCAGTCAAGCTTTAATCTCACAAGAAATCGTTTCAGTTACATATATAACCTGCAACATAGAGAAGTAAAAAACTTCCTCCTAACGACTTGCCTTCTCCAGAAAAGACAGTATCCCAATAAATATCTAGATACGCTAAATAAACCAAATAATACAATCTAACCCGGCGCCGAATCATTCACAGTTTCCCATCGACTGTTCTTAGCCTCGTATGCTTTTAACATTCGAACCAGCCGTAAACGCAGAGCGCGGCAGCAACAGGACGAAGCAATTCGAGTGACAAAGGTGAGAGGCGCGTCTTTGTCCGAAGCAGAACCGCGTGGAAATGCGAAATTTATCCGATGCGTAATGAGGCAAAATTAATCAATCGTCGATATTGCAGCTTGGCCGCTCCGGGAATCGGAATCCTTTGTGAATTATGGCCCCGGTGAATGGATGTGGCAACGTACGGACGCATAGATTACAAATTCTCGAATGCCCGATAGCTTCCGGTGTCGTCGCTAGAATGGAACTAGCGAATCGAAAACATCGAATTCATCCGAGACTTCCGGTGTTTTTTTTATCATTCGACATTAAAGCGTTCGTGTTCCCTCTCTCTCTCTCTCTCTCTCTCTCTCTCTCTCTCTCTCTCTCTCTCTCTCTCTCTCTCTCTCTCTCTCTCTCTCTCTCTCTCTCTCTCTCTCTCTCTCTCTCTCTCTCTCTCTCTCTCTCTCTCTCTCTCTCTCTCTCTCTCTCTCTCTCTCTCTCTCTCTCTCTCTCTCTCTCTCTCTCTCTCTCTCTCTCTCTCTCTCTCTCTCTCTCTCTCTCTCTCTCTCTCTCTCTCTCTCTCTCTCTCTCTCTCTCTCTCTCTCTCTCTCTCTCTCTCTCTCTCTCTCTCTCTCTCTCTCTCTCTCTCTCTCTCTCTCTCTCTCTCTCTCTCTCTCTCTCTCTCTCTCTCTCTCTCTCTCTCTCTCTCTCTCTCTCTCTCTCTCTCTCTCTCTCTCTCTCTCTCTCTCTCTCTCTCTCTCTCTCTCTCTCTCTCTCTCTCTCTCTCTCTCTCTCTCTCTCTCTCTCTCTCTCTCTCTCTCTCTCTCTCTCTCTCTCTCTCTCTCTCTCTCTCTCTCTCTCTCTCTCTCTCTCTCTCTCTCTCTCTCTCTCTTTTCTCTTGCATTCTTACTTTTTCCATTTCTTTGCGCACTTTAGAAAAAAACGCATTGTTCGTGGCAGACGAGCAATGTTCCGTAACGTTAAGCTCCTGGATTCTTTTTTGTTGCGAAAAAGAACCAGGCTTCTCTTTCTCGTCTTTTTTTTTCTTTTCTTTACGATGTAATGAAAAATCAATCGAGCACACGCCGACCGATTAAATTATCTTATTAACGTTATCGTTATGAGGGAGGAGGGAAAAGCGATCGTGAGAGCAATAGCGAATTTTTTTCGCATAAACGCTGTTTTTGTGTGAGAGTATGTATAATGTAGCGTTTACAAATATAAGATCTGCTTACCTTTAGTGGGATACAGCTTTATTATAAAATAATAGTAGGTAAAATGGTGGGTTTAATAATTTCATTCTTTTTTATCTGTTATACGGTAACTCTTAAAAATAGCTTGATATTTGTCCATTTTCCATAGAATGATAATTAATCGTAATATTATTGGTAAAAGAAGGTAGAGCGATTTTATTTTTCGTTATTTACTTTTGTAATAACGCTGCAATAGAACTGTCCCAGTTGTTTGGTATATAATATCGATTGTGCTGCACAAATAAAACTGGAAAGGATAAAGTCCCGGATTCTCTTAATGAAATGGATGGAACTGATTGTTATTCAGTAAGAATAAAATAAATTTCGATTTTGTAGATTTTTTGTGTTGGCATTCTGGTCTATGGCAAACACTGTATTTCGAAAAACATTGTATGGACGTGAATACATATGTGGCATGCGAATAAATCCTGTACGGTGTTGACCGACGCGATCCTATCTGAAGTAGGCCTGTGTTTATCTTGCACGCTATCATTGATGACATGAACTGTAGAATTGTTGTTGGAAAACATTGAATTGCGCTAAAATAAAAAAGATAAATAAAATAGTAAAATCATATAGAGAAAAAATAAAAATCGAGAGAACCGTAGAATTTTTTACCTACGTTCATACGTGCTTTTTTTATACCTATTGCATACATACGAACATTACACACAGTACATATATCTTCATATATATGTTTTTTCGAGAAACATTTTTCACGCGAATTTTTAGTTATTTGAAGTCGTCAAAACCAAGATACTCGCTCTGTATATTTATACGTTTTATTTGACAATTTCATTTCAAACTATACCATTTTTTATTTTAATCTACTTATATTTTACATAAAGAAATTGAATAAAGGATCACATTTTTACAACTATTCATCAAATTTTACAAGACATATTGCTAATACTTTTTTGTTCACTGCACGCCTAAAGCTATTCTGAATAATGTTTAATCAAGATTTATGAATAAGAGTAATTAGAAATGGATCACTATTTCGGAAGCTGCGAGTATGATTAATAATTAAATAAATTTTTTACACTTGGAACAAACAGAGGAAGAATTTTTTGCTATCTGAAAATTATGCTGGTTGAAATTCACTTTTTATATTCTTCAACAAAATACACTGTAGGAAAGGATGAAGCCAGAGGAGAAAGGTTCATGGAGAAATCTCATTACTTTTAACGCGCCTGCATTGTTTTCGTATGAAAGGGGTCCGTCATTAGCCGAAAAATTGCAATTTTTCAAACGGCAGAAGATCACGACGGCAGAAGATCGAGCCGCGTCTCTGTGCCACGTGTAATTATCATGCTCTTCTCATTTGAAACCTTTACAGGATGTTTCTCTGTCGCAAGCACATGTTCACAATCACAAACAGGCTTCTCAATTCCGTTTTATAGAAAGTTATTTCTCATTGCGCGTGAAAAGCCAACCTTCGTGCCTTTTTAGTGTCACTGGACAAAAATCAAAAGGAATTTCCAAATTCTGTATTCTGAACGAAATTTTCAAATAATATATTTCAATTTAAATCACCACGCAGCTATTCGATCTCTATTCCCAGCATCGAATTATACAATATGCTTTCATATCATATCGCAAGCTCAAATATCTAGGTTTTCCAAAGTTTGTTTTGCTCCAATATTCCATTGTGTATAATTTTAATACGAAATTCGAACTAAACGAAAAAAAAATGTGTAAAATGTAAATTTTTGCTTGCAACGCATGGAATCGAATGTTGTACGAAAATGTTTCAAATATCTTGTACATGCAATTTTTGCGATGAAATATCTTGTAAAAACGATATAATCACAAGTATAGTTCATAGATCCACTTGCTTTGTTATAATGGCAAATGAATAATAAGAATATATAAGAATGTAGAATTTAGACTGTATGGATTAATGACAAGCCAATAATACAAGCCATACAGATTTTGGTCTTCTTTCAAGATTTTTTACTCTTGCATTCAGATCCCTTATTATTAATTACCGCTGTATTTTCTTGGAAAAATAAAATGGACAAATAATTGCTTTCGCCAAATGAGAATTTTTCTATTGGTTCAAATTTTAATTGTGTTAAATAATTTAGTAAAACATTGACTATCATCGTAGCAATCATCGTGTTAATTTTCATAAAACAACACAAAGACGATTAAAACAATGAAAAGAATAGAATTTAACCAATTTTCATCAACTGTAAGTCTCCTTCTCGACATCAATCATCGCGACATACGTTACTCGACGCAAGAAGGAGCCAAGTAACCATGTCCCACGATGATTAAAAAATTAAAGCTAATTACGAGCAAGGTGCAGCCTTCGCCGCAATGGAGGCAACGAGACGACGCGTCGCGTCTGATCCAAAAGGAAGCAACGGAAAAGAAGAACGGGGACGCATCTGAAAGGATATCCATTATATCCGTCGGTCTGCGTTTAAAATTACTGGCTGCACTCCGCTGCATTCCGCGTTAACAGACACGAGGGGAGTGCATGATTGTAACGCCACGGCCTGTAGAATGACAATGTGGGAGGACAGTAATCACGACAATGAAGGAATAACTGCGCTCGGTGCTTGCTGGCTCGTATAACGAGATTGCTGATGACGATGATCGCCACCGGGGACACCCACCTCCCTTCTCCGACTCGGCTGGCTATTAATTAACATCGAAGAAAGGGGGACTAGAACGTTCAAATCGACTCGATTCGATCTGTTTCGACTGCGTCGATCTATTTTTTGCCTTTTCATCTTTTAATGCTTGATCATGTTTTGGATTGGAAACTTTCTCCAGTGTATGATGAAAACACGTTTCAATTTAAAAAGATATATATAGCAGTCTCAAGTTTGTAGCAATTTTTAAAAATATTCTTGTTGATTCTTATATTTAATCAATATTACGTATCACTTGAATTCTTGTTTTAATTCATAGAAATATCGATACTAAAAGAAATATAGTTTGCATAAGAAGTTGTTGAAGATATGTTAAATTTGTTGAAAACGAAGTAAAAACAAATGGTAAAAGGTAATAGTCATATGTTGTATTATGTCAAGCTTGATGAAAGCATGAAGATATGTAGGGGAAGAAATATAAAAATGCAGACACATACTGCGTTTAGAACAATCATCAATCGTTTATAGAAAAGAACGTTTCTTTAGAAAATATTTTACCTGTGAAAATATTATATGCTATATATGTATTAAATGCGTAGTTAATTTTACCTTTCCTATGAATTTTAATAAATCGCGAACTTTTTCATCATAGAAGTCGTTTGAATATGTTAATTTACAATCATCGCGAAGATAAATGTATGTACCGGTATTGTACTTTGAACACAGTTTAGAATTAAGTGGTCTGTTATGACTAGCGTGCTGCATTCCTTGCGTAAGTGGACTAGTTTCTTTGTCACGGGATGAATATGGCCAATTGTAATGCGTAAAATAACTACTTGATCCATTCTGGAGAGTATAACCGTCGATTCATAATCCTTGAAGAAATATTTCATAATGTTTTTCATGCAAGTGATGTCATCAAAGTGTTTGCTTCTATGTTATTAATTCATTTTTTTACTTCTATTGCCATGTCATTGGTGAACAATATTATTCCTTTTTGTTTCGATATAAAATATAAATTTCTAAGCATTTGAAACTTTCGCGAGATTTTCAACAGTTCTAGAAATATAAATAAATAGTTTGTAGAAAGAGAGATTGCACTTTTCTTCTACAGTTATAATTATGTGAGCAAAAAAATGTATTGCTCTCTTAATTGATAGAATATATATAGAAGTTTATTCTATTTAATTTCATTAATTATATTCTTCCTATTTCTAATTATATTCTTCCTATTATATTATGTTTCTGTTTCTTTTATTGCTCATACTGCTGTAGCCTATTTCTTGAATCGTTCACCCTTTCTTATATCAACTGGTACGTAATCAATTACGACGGAACACCGAAAGGCTACGAGACACTAGGTTCTGCCGTTATCTGACCAAATTGTCGTAATAATCTCATGACGTAATCGAACGGTGGGAGAGTTCCTCAGAAAGAACGAAGAAAACCATCCAAATAAATAAGCTCTCTAATCAACAAAGATACGGGCTACGGAACACCATCTGTAGCTCTTCCATCTCTAGATCCACCAGTTGATTAACTACATTGTAATTCTCAAGTATCACGAACAGAAAACCATTATAAAATATATTAAGAAAATAATATCATTTGAAAATTATTGAAGGAGAAAAATAATAATAAGTATTATTACATTATTTATGATGAGGTTGTATTAAACCTCAGGTTGGTTGGATGAGGTTGGTTTGTTTTACAAAGAAACGAGTGATGAAATCGTAATAGTCAGTTATATTAAAATAAGTGTGAGTACAAGTAAAGCGATAGTGTATGCCGGTTATAATCATCGCTCGCTCAATACTCGTATGCCGATCGCAGGAAGGATAACAATTCAACTCTTCAACTCTCTAACTATTCAAATATTCAACTATTCTAGAGAGCACGTTCGTACATTTATATCGACATCCGATATACAGAAAGTTCAAAGTTGAAGTTCTTATATAACTCCGGTTGAAGATTACCAGTAACGACAATAATATTTCGTCGGGAGTTCGTTTGCCTTTAGACCTTGTAAACCAAAACAACGTTGGTATTCCAAGGCACAATAATATGAGTCTCTCCCAATTGAAATTTTCCCTTGACTCAAGTGTCACTACAATGATAATTTTATTATAGAATGTTATTTTAAATAATAAATAATAAATAATAATAAATAATAATAAATTAACGAAAATTTTAATAATAAAATTCAATTTCAAGTAATAAAGTAACTTTTTCCCTATGTAATTTTATTTTAACTAACCGTATCGCTTCCTGTGGAAAGGGTATTCTTTCAAAATTATTCTAAATAGCGATGAAATATTATTTACTACGTGACATTATTTTAAATAACAATGTAATAAATTCAATATTTAAGTAATAAAATTCAATTTTAACGGTAATAACATCGAAACAGCAGAATAATATGGTCTTTTCATCGGACAAATTTTTCACACGAAGTTGTGAGAACTCGCAATTTGTCGCGTCCTGTTCTTTAAAAAAAGAGAATGTTTCCACGATTTCAAGGTTTACATATCGTATTACACCACACGTATCCAGGCCGGATATAATATTCAACGCAGAAAAATTCTGGTTAATAATAAAAATTCATGCGGTCAAGGCACCGTAGAACAGCGAAACTGCACTGCTGGATATGAAAACGCGTCTCTATGAATTAGTAAATTCAAACATTCCTCTAACAGAATGTGCGTTATGCTAAATGCGAGCGCGGCTGTGCGACGTTCAACCATTTTCTTTTTCCAAGTGTACAATGCGGAAAATTTTCCCGGTGTCTATGTATTTTTGTGATTACGATACAAACACACGAACGTAAAATAATTCAGGCTAAGATAAAGCTCAATTTTAGGAATGTTTCGTACTTAAATATTTCACCGATATTGATTAGTATATACTAAATTCATAACCAAAGTCAAACAAAATTTTAAGTACGGTGTAAATTTATTTAGTATAATTCACTTATTACGTCAAACTGTTAATATAGGTATATATTTTCTATTGCATTTATGACTAGATAGGCTCACGCCAATGCTCGATGCCACTAATGCACGCATCGAATATTAATCTCCACCGATTCGAAACCACACTGTGTTAAACCCTGGATTATGTTTTAAATTAGGTAATTTGCGAATTGTTATCCGAATATGAATTACACTAATAGGCGTGTAGCTGTCTGTTAGGTTTTTGACATTTTTCCGGGGATGTTTCTACGAAATTGCAAGAGGTTTCAGTTACCAAATTAACGAATTTTCTGATTTGTCATCCAAATCTTCGATATTTATGAGTAATTCCCATCATTTCTACTAATGAATTGTTAATGTAAACGTGAATTATGTTTTAAACTGGTCAGATGCAACAATTCAGCCTCGATGTTATATTATTTGACAGGATTTCGAAACTCTGTACATATCTAAATACACATTTCTACCAATATGTAGATTTCTATTCTCTCCAAATTCTTTTGGCTTATTAGCTTATTAATCAAAAACGTACGTTTTCTAATTTAACCGTCAGAGCCACAAAATTTATGATTCAGTATGAGGAAAAGAAAATTTCGTAACCGAAGGGAGGAATACATTTAAAGAATAGAACAATTCGCCACTTGATACTTACATTGCACGGGAGGTTGTTCTTCGCACGATCGACAAACTAGTAGTTCCAAACTACATACATTCGAACTAGAGAATCAGAAAAAGGTGGGTTTACTCGTTAAACAAATTCAGTCCAACGGGAGGAGCTCGGAACTTTCTTCCGAAAAAAAAAAAGAAAAACACGCTGGGGCACTCTAACAAAAATATTCTCCGTTACTACTGTTCGTAAATTCTAACTCAGATTACTTTTACGATTCAACACTAGTGACCCGGTATCCGTCTGTGGTGAAACTTAATCAGGTATTTCCATTGTTCTTACAGCGATGGAATTAGGCTACCGGCCCCGAAACAAGTTCAATCTGCACCTCGATAGGGTTAATGGTCACTATATGCATTCGCAGAATATACACGCGTCTGGTTGCATTTCCGGGATGCTTTGGTGGTTGGAATTCGATTTCCATTGAATTATGCTAATAAACGGAGCAGAACGGGAAAGAATGTTGCGTCGTATCGAGACACGAACGAACACGAAACGGAATAGAAAATGGACGACGGAATTGGATTTCTTTCGTCGAACAAAGGATGCAAGGAAACAGAGAAAAAGTTGTTGAATTCGAAATTATTCTCACATCGTGAATAATTAGGTCAGGATTTGTGTTTGAATATCACGGAACTGCGAATTCGACAGAATAATTTGCTCCTTTTAGATATTGTACGAGCTTGGTCAAACAAACAAGTTATTTTAATAAGCGGAATATATACCTCACCTCTTCATTTCCGATAATAATATTCCCTTTTTCCACGTTTTATCCAAACTGATCAATAGACAAAATAGAATCGATCCATGTTTTCGACGAATTACTTACGCTACATTATAAGTATATAGGGTGGTTGGTAACTGATGATATAGGGTGGTTGGTAACTGATGGTACAAGCGGAAGATGGGATTCTACGCGAAAAAAAGAAGTCGAAAATATAGAATAACAATTTTTTTTATTTTTTTTTTTAAATTTTTCCATCGAGACAACGATCTACAGTGAGATCCGTTATAACGAGACGCGATAAAGTGCACGCGTACCGAGCGAAAATTCAAAGTCGATTTTCTCGAAAACAAAGCCTCAAACGAACAATTTTTATTCGATATTTTCAACTTCTTTTTTCGCGTAGAATCACCCCCTTTCCGCTTGTACCACCAGTTACCAACCACCCTGTATATTATAAGTATTAAGATATATTGTTGCTCTGTCTATATGTTAAGCAAACTGACGATTCTTAAATTTTTCAGTAACATTGTAATAAATTTTCACAATTCGTTTCGTCATATCTCATACTGCACAATGTTCGAATACTTACAGTGACGAATAAAAGAAAGTTTATAAAATAAGGAATATAAAATAAGGACCGCAGAATTTTACAAAATGTATTTCTATTTAATAAGTGCAATGAACGAATACATATATATCTTATCTATACCGCGGAACAGACGGCTGT
Source organism: Bombus impatiens (assembly GCF_000188095.3). Taxonomy (NCBI): domain Eukaryota; kingdom Metazoa; phylum Arthropoda; class Insecta; order Hymenoptera; family Apidae; genus Bombus; species Bombus impatiens. The sequence continues at coordinate 132,308 of NT_177918.1, read as the reverse complement.
TACCAATATGGTGAACACCTTTTAGTATAAAAGTTACTAAAATCCATAGTGTAACGAATTTTAAACTTTCGTGTATCCGCCACAGTGTACTGAACGATCTGTTACACGTGACACACGCGCTCTCCTTCTCTTTAAACCTACGTCGTATAATCGAGTTATCAGCCGCAATTCCGCTGCTACGTCCGTTCAACGACGCTCGTAATTCATCATAAAGTTCAACGAAACATCGAACGACGCCGATCAAACGGCGAAACTTTCGATCAATTCCCGTCGGCGGATGCCGAATCAAGTGGAGCTAGGTTGTAACTGGCTATCGAGCTCGAACAGATCGCTAAACGCGGCTAATCCACTTTCGTGACACCGATACCGGAGTCGATTAACTAATACTATAATTGAGCCAACCGCTGGAACGCGTTCGGCGGTAAAATAAATTTCACAATTAAAATTACGTGGTATACATGGCTCGTGTGTACGTTAATTGCGTCGAGTCGAGTAATAACACGAAATTAATTAGCCGTTAACCTGGTTTGCTTGATACGATCGAATTATCTCTTGGTTTCGTTATGAACATTGCACCGTTCGCGAGATCTCTTGTTAATTACAGGTTTGTAAGGGGTGAGATACACGATGTGTGCCGTTGATTGTTGATTTTTGGGATTGTTTGACAGGCATGGAGGCTATGTGATAATTAGGCTGCGAATCTTTATGCGGGTTTATATTTTTATGGACATAAATAAGGGCGTGGAAATTAAATAAAGATGTGCTTCAGTTATTGAATATTATAAGGGATAGCTTAGCTTGGAGATTTTACATATTTGATTTGAGTAATTCCTCAAATAATTTTTCCGAAAATCTTTTCATGTTAAACTAGTTTTTGGTTATTATTGAAGTACGAATGAAATAATATCAATGATATAGTCGTAATTTTATTGCAAATTCTACCGTGTGTTTTAATTGATCAGACTGCGATTTCATGGTAAAATTAAAAGAGTGGCAATCAACGAATGAATGTGAAATAGAAAATGAAGGTCTTTGATCTCGTAGTCGTCATTTATTGAGGCACAATAGAAAGAATCGTGATAATTGCGCATTTTTCTTATGAAATAAATAAAAATTTTCTACTAAAACAGTGATTCGCGTTTATCATACTTCCTTTTTTTCTTTATTTTATTATGCGAAAAATGCTCGTCCTTTATGCTTTTGCATTCTGTACGTTCGAAGTCGAATAATAGGGAGGATTTATTGTGCCACGTGATTTCTTTGAAAGAAAGACAATCAGACAGAAACAATTATAACATAATTACTTCTGTAGTAATGTTTCATGTTTCATTACGTTTTCGTTGGGAGATCATTGTTGTAAAACGTTTCATGACGTTTCTGTTACCACAATTAGGGCAAATCGATAGCTAGTGGTTGCGTGGATAGCTCTGGGAATCTATCCCAATTCACTTCTCTGATAATTTACTATTTTCCCTTTTGTCAGTATTATGTTACATATTAAAATAATCTCCTAATTTCCTTGAATCCTCTAATTTCAATTCTATGCAAAAATACTTAATTTTATTTTTACGATAGAATCCCGAAAAAACGCATAACAGTGAATATAAGAGAATGCAAACGTGATTTTTAACGTGAAAATTCAGTACAAATAGCGTATCTTTAATTACATCCTTATTTTATTTTTATTCATTCGAGTACATTTCATATTGTATAAAGATACAGAAATAATTGTAGGTATACATGTAAAGACAATTATTTTTCGGAGAGAAAAAGTAAATTTAATTCACTTTTTCACAATGGACGAATTCTTTTAGCCAACACTGATATTAAATTATTTTCATCGCTTAAAACATGAAATAACAGTACAACAGAAAATCTGTAAACGCAAAGGATTAAAGTCGGTAGTAGCAAGTTTAGTAAAGTATTATTTAAACCACGTTAGATCAAAATAAATCGTGAGAATCAGAAGAGGAGAATTAGATCGCGTTTCTAAATTGTATCTTAAAAAGATTTTTTTAGAAACAGAATTAAATGTATACATATCATCCCGGTTATGGAATTCCTAAAATACAGAAAAATGCAAGACAATTTCGTTTATTTATAAACACTACTATAATTAAGAGATTTGCATCAATTCTATGTGTATCATTTCCCGAATTCCAAATCAATTATTTCGTTGAAATTATGCGACCAGACTGTTGCTCTTGTCGGCTGCTCTTGATTACACAAATAATAAGCTTTATCAAATAAATACTCTCAAATCTAAGCTTTCGGGGTAAACATCAAGAAGCAATGTATGCTATAATTGTTTTACAAATATATTATGTATGACTAAATATATATATATATTTATAAATATATAATAATGTGTAAAACAAAAGAGAAAAAACTAAATCAAATACAATTCAATCTCTCCATACGCGCTTATAACTCGACTTTATAACCGACTACCGATATTGAGTCCGAACAAAATGCACGAGATTCAAAATATCCAAACGATAATGTAACATAGAAAATTCTTCGAAGAAGTTAAACGTTTCAACTATTTCCATGAACATTCTTTCCACTCTTTCTACGTTTCCCTTCTTCTCACATGCCATAATAGCTTTCCATTACCTACGACTCGTCATGCATATATACATGCAAAAGCGATTAGTCTCAAGGGAACTGTTAAAGATAGGTACCACAGTACGAGCACCTTCAAGTTTCTGTAGACTGTGGACCGGTGATGGCGTTTCAGTTTGCCATCGTTTCAATCCAAAGTTATCTCTATAGTGGCTGTGTTTGATTACTCAAACAAGGACGTGTAGATGCAATTATGCAACATGGTGGACCATCATGTATGTACTGTTAGCAGCACAGTGTAAAAGTGTCTAGAAGTACTTGAGAAATTCGGGATTTTTAAATGATTGGAAATTGGTTGGGAAATGTTTTGGCTTATCGATTGCAAAATTTCTGTTATGAATAAACGTTATTTATTCTGTTTGACCAAAATTTATATAATTTCATAAATATAAATCTGGAAAACTTGATGAGTTCCATCGAACTAATTGCTATTACAGTAGTTAACGTTACATCAAATCAAAATCTATTGACATGAATCTCTATTCCCACGAAAGATTAGAAATTCTAGTCTCAACTTTAAAATTTCAACCTGAATAACAACTTATTTTACTAACCCAGTACTTCTTACAAAATCATTTAACTCCATACCTCCTTGCTCGATCCATGAATCTGTGATTCTCATTTTTTATACGAATCTATCTAAAGTATATAAGCAATGTTTTACAATATAGAGAAAGCCAGATAAAAAAAACCAGACAAGTATTGAATCTGCAAAAATTATTTATTAACAGAACTTCGATCAAGCGAGAAAACACTATCAACGCGAAAACGCTACCACCACTACCTACTAAAGAACAAAATCTGTATTTCACTATCTACAAGCCCGCCATTGGGCTCCGTCGGAATGGTCACGAAGCAAAGGATTGTTCATAGTTGGGTAAACTCTCGTAAGTAATTATCCGAGCGTGGCCAAAGAGCGGCTGATACGAGAATAGCACCGACGGCATTCCTTATTCCTCTCGCGAGAACATTTCCGAATTAATGCATAACCCGTGGCTAGAATATCAGCACCGTTCGGTTCGACCAACGAACCAGCTGTGAATTACTCCGAAAAAGAAAACGCAACGTAGGCGTGGCGAGTAGCCAGTGGACGCACGACTCTTGAGAATCAATTATCGAGACTGCTATCTGTCCTTCTCTCTCGTTAAAATCGAATTAAAAATGCTTTGCGATTTTATGCATCGCGCACCTTTCGACCGTGATTTCCACGTAATCTCACGATTTTTCATGTGAAATCCTTACTTTATGGGAGATAATGTTATTGCAGCGTTATCGTTACAGAGATAGGGAATGTTTTTCATGGAGTGCTAATTGGTTTTGTTATTAAACGTGGAGTTAATTGTTTGGTGTGTTTGAATTGAGAGCACAGAATATCGATTAGACTCATATATTATCTCAGAGTTATAGGAAACAGAAAAAGTGCACGGAAATCTGAGAATAATCCGTGAATTTCGAACTTCTGAACCAATTAATAATACTACTAATAGTAATACCTACATATGTAACAAGAGTGATGTGGAACTTTCTCGTCCGAAGTTTTGTTTTGTAGGAAATCGATGTTGAAAATTGATCAGATGTACGAAACACTTGGCTATCGTGTCACACATTTTTGCATACATATTATACGCGTTTTGTGCTTCTACAAACTTCCCATAAATGCATAAAAATCCGTAATATCTACCCAAATACTTCGCTATAATTCCATGTCAGGCTTGTAAGAGTGTCCCCAGTCAATCAATTATAGTATTGTCAATATTTCAAAGTCCTCAACGAAAATGCGGTTCGTTACTAAATATTGACAATATTTCTTTGATAATACATATTTTCTTTTTCCTTTTGAACCTTGAAATATCGACAATATGTATTGATAGTCCGAGGGCTCGCTAATAGAAACACTAGAAAAATTGTGAAACGATCTTAATATCCACTTTCTTTCTCATTTCAACGAATGGAAATTATCGCCTTCGATTTTTCCTTATTCGCTCTTCTTTTCTCGGTGCCGATATTTTTGCATGGGAAGAAAATACACGTACAATGTGTGTGCATTGTTTGTCAAAATATTTTTCATCGCATTTCCTTCCTTTCTCTTTCTTTTATCATTCACAGTAAAATAAGGAAAAAATGTTTTAAGCAGATTTGGCCTCTTTGTTTCGAGAGAAAATACTCGCGACTACTCGAAATATAAATGATCCACAAGATATAAAACGAAGACAAAGAAATTAGAAAAATTAAGGGTTAGTTTCTCATCGTATGAAAGCAGTCTTGCAGCGAGTTTGCAAGACAAGTCGATCGAGCATTTCCTCGTTATACTTCGAGGGGTTCTTGGGAAAACTGTTCGGAACAGATTGTGTAACTCAGGCCGGGTACGGGGTGGCTCATTAAAAGGGCGTCCTTGGTACAATATAGATGCTCTTTCGCGAAGAAATTGCGAGACTTACGACGCATCAAAAAGTTCTCTCTTCGGATGAAACTATTTTCAGGACGGTATCAATATTATTCGTGTCTCCTTATAGAATTGTATTGTTTCGTTATAAAATACACTGGGTGGAACGAGATAAGAGACTTAAATGTTTATATATTTGTGATTGAGGAAATGAATCGATTTGATCGTGAAAAGATATAAATAGATTTTAATTTTACCGATATGTAATTGGTCTTTGAAAGTCCTTAAAATATTTAATATGTGTCTTTTTAGAATTAAATGTTTTCACATAACAATTAACTGTCATTTTACTCTTCGATCCTATATTTTCTTATCCCATATTATTGTTTTCTAACGATCTTTTTTAAATTTATTTTCTTTCTATTTTTTTTCATTCCGTATTTATTTTCATCGTCTTTTATTATACCCTTTTAAAAATAAAGTTGTATGTACATATTCTTGCTTTATTAAATTCGATATCTTCAACCCTTTCCTTTATTTTCTAAGAGCCTTTCTATTTATTTTTCTTTTCTTTTCATTTTCCCTTACACGGTCTTTGTTTTCTCAGTATCAAATTCTTCGCTTTAACCAGGATTATAATTTATACAATTTTCCCCCGTTTTCTTCTTATTTCCTTTTATTTTTTCAAACTTATATTGTTCTACATTCTCTCAGATCATTTATTTTTTATTACTAGACAAGATTAGAACAAACTGAAAGGATCCATATTACGACGAAGGATACATATCTGTAACAAATAAATATTAAACACTCCATAATAGTCGAGATTTTATCGAATTACCTTTGTGATATATTTTATTTTTTCATAAGTCATATCGATTGCCGCGCGTATTAATCGAACAAAATTCGATTCCAACGAAACATTCGAGAGTTCGATTTGTACGAGACACACATGAACGCGGCACAGCTAGCCAAATGGATCTGTGATCAGACGTGCGTATGTTAACTGGCATTCTATCAAACTTTATCGCAACTGGAGTAAACGCGGATTCGCGTAAATATATCAGTAAGTAGTGAATATCCGATGCGATAGTATACTCTGGTGAAGCGTGTGCAGTGGCCAGTAACGTCGACAAGTTTGCCCGTGTCCTAAAATTATATTATCGCCCAAAGAACAAACGAAACTTGCCTGTGGCGAAATCGCCTTCGTTAGAATAGCAACCCTACGATTATTTACGTGATCAGAATTGATTTTATGAAACTTATCGGAGTTTACTGTATTTTGTGCTGTTTTTCCTTCTGCCTTTAAGATTATTTTACGTTTCATCAAGTGGAAATGATTGACTTTATGAAGAAAGAAATTTAAAAGGTTCTAGAGCTTTGAAGTAAGAAATTAGGTGTTTTAAAAAGAAACTGATGGTTATTAATTTTATGGATGAAGAAATACGTGAAATATTTTCTTTGTGGAACTTATCTTCATTTTTATATAAAACTAGTATATGTAATTAAGAAGATGCAAATAAAAAGTAAACATATTTCAAAGTTACAAGATGTATGGGGGGATAAAACTGTAAAGAAAGTTTTACTTAAAAGATACGACTTTATGAGTATGAAAAGATTCGATTATATGGAAAATTAAAAATATAGGAGAAATTTAAGAATATAGCATTATTATAGTAAAATTATTTCCTTTTTATAAGAGAGTTTGCTTGCTACATTTTCTAATTTACTTCTAATTTCCCTAGAAATCAAATACTTGTAAACGATTAAAAAGAAAAGAAATCTTCAAATATTTAAAACTACTTTTCATGGCAACCTTTTACATCAAGTTAGAGTTTTTTATTCAAAATAAAATATGATATAGTGGGCGTGATATTAAAGGATGGTTTAAATCATCACTTCGCTAGCTTCGAATTTATTTAAAAATATATAGAGTTTCGAATTTTACAATTTTTAGAAACTGTTATAAAAACGCTGTTGAATTCAATTTTTTATTTTTTATCTTTATTCTTCGTTCAAATGTAGAAGGTTTGACGCGTTCTAGCAATATTTTTTGCTACGTCATATTTTATTTAAAAAGAAAATCCCCGACATCCACGTCAAAGAGTGATCGATTTGACATGAAATGACCCGAATACCTAATAAGTCGGCAAGTAGACTTAAATCTGAAAAATAAACAGGTAAAAGATTCTTTAGAAATATATTAAATATCCAAACTAAAATACTTGTTAAAATATTCGAAAAACGAAATATACTATTTCTTTAGATATATATATATATAAATATAAGTTTGAATGAACATCAGCTGATACAAGCTGAACGTAGGAGAGAATTAGTTAGATTTTAAACATTTCAATCTTTTGGGACAAGATCAAAAGCTCGCTTTTTCACTGTCAGATAAATATAGCTATTATATTTTCTTTCGATGGATTCTGTGGATACAATTTCATAGAAAATGGAGAACAAAGATATATACGGTTTTGTTGCTAGGAGAGCAGAACAGGCATTTCAATCGTTTTGTCGTTTTCTTTTTATCCTGTTCCCTACATGCGATCTTTACGTGCGCGATCGATAATACATTGAAATTTATTTACGATATAACAATCGAGGATGCATCGACAGAACATGCTCGAACTGGCGACCTGAATTTTTGCATAAATGGCTGCCTTTGTTGTTGCTCGCCAAAGATTTCCTTGTGAAAACGCAAACTGATTACATTCGAATTTATTCCCGGCGAAAAATCCTCGCAATACAGGCGGAGGATTTATGTCCACCCTCTCGTAATGCCATTACGATAAATAACGACGATTTTCATATTATCTCAATGAATCAAATTCTGCGATCGTATTATACGAAGACGCTGGTTCCTTTTATGAATTGTAGAAACATAAAAACTGTAGAGCAGAACAGGATTAGTTATATTTTCTTTTTTTTTTTTTTAGACGAGAAATTTTTGAATTTGACGTACTTGAATATATTAAACTTACTTGTATTTAAAGGACTATTAATTAACAAATTTTCAATGCTATTAAATTCTATATTGATCAAATTTTATGCTTCTTAAAACTGTACTCTGTGTTAGTAAAATTTTATGCTATTCGTAGTATGTATTTCCCTTCAGCCATCAACTGACGTTAATATTAAAAAATTAATATAAAAAAATCTGGTCTTCATACGTACGTCTCTTTCAGTGATATATGCAGCGCGTTATAAACGGTTAGTTTCAAATACATTTTTTTCACAGTCTGTTTATGTTTTATCATCCTTTTTTTATCACATTGTATGTTTCGAGTTCTTTTATGAACACGAGCGTTCAAGCCAGGTGATAACAGCTGGCCCAGTAAATCAATTCTTTTTTTATCACTCAAAACTGTCACAATAACAATTTATGTCGACGAAAGACTCTTTCTACAGATTCAGATCTGCCTGCTAACGCTATTGAAAAATTTGAGCATCAATGAACTGTTCTATCTTCAGATCACTAAGAAATTATATAAAATCGTAGATATTAAAGTGGTAAAGTAATAATTTCATACAGTAATAATATTATCACTATATTACTGTTAATTAAATAGAAAGATATAATACCTATACATCAAAGTAGAGGATAGCGAATAATAAAATTGGACTTTATTTATCTAAATCGTTCGGGGAACAAAACGATTCGGACAATAGGAATTCATTAACTCTTTGCGCTATTTCTTTTTCGTTCTTATAATAGGAGCTGATGTTTGTATAACTGGTTTTACACTGATCTATTTAAATTCATAGACAGTGGACCAACGAGTTTAAGGAAAAACGTCCACTGTCCTTCAAACGCGTTGCGATTGTTTCTACGAATGTCGTGAGTTCGAATGAGCGGTATACCACGGCAGTTGGTTCGCGCAAGGGCTCAACGAGTTTGGTAAATCGGAAGTTCTGATTCTGACGGCATTGATTCGGCTAAACAGAGTTTGAATAAACGGAATCCCATCGTCTATAAAATAACATGAAATAGTAGAATAATAAGTAGAGAAACACATGTTAAGTAACGAAAGACCAAATACTAAAACGGTAAGTAATACAATTTTAAACAGTAAATCACAGTAAATACTAAAATCAGGAAATCAACATGATCCATATTACAGTTTCCAATAGACGAAAATTAATCCGCACGTAAATTATATTTGTAAACGAACGAAATATTTGCGCGATCAAATAATGGTCATGAGTGCGCAGGCTTGGAAAAGCATGGTGCGCGGCTGAAAGCCACGAAGGATTAATAAATCGAAGAAGGAGTGGAGATTTCGAAATCTGGCCCTCGAACCACTCTCTCATCTGAACCGTGCTGCGTTTTAACCCCCTCCACGCCCTCTGAACTTATGAAATTCAAACGCGCACACCCTCGTGCCGAGCATTATTTTCATACATCACGGTTTGCTAGTCGTTATAACGTCATGCACATAACATACTATGTAATATGTATTAACTTACGTTAAGGGTACGTACTATTACTCCGCAGCGGAGGTCCTATTATCATTTATAGTGACACAGTCATGACACCCAGGAGGGCTCGATATAATGTTCAAGGTATATTAACAGGAGCAGAGTATGCGCGAACCGATATATAAAGTAGTATATTGGGACATCGATAACACATGCTGATATCTATCGAATATTCATATCTCGTGCCATTATTCAGATTCGCGGATTATAATTTCGACGTTCCAAAGGCTTATACCACGAGGATCGTTACTTTGTAAGATATCTAAGATATCTGAAATTTAAAATATCTGCGTTTCAAAAATCATTTCTGGGCTGATCTTTTGCTTTCAAGCATCATTGCTGTTGAGCTTATACCTTTAATTGGAAGGTTAGATGGAATTGTTGAAAAGGAAGGTCTGTTGCTTTATAAGATATATATATACGTGTCAAGAAGTTTTACTTTTAGATCGATTTTTCGGTTTCAAGCGTTATGGCTGTTAAGTTTGGATCTCTGATTGGAAGGATGGGTGGGAAGATTGAAAAAAGAGATTGTTGTTCATTCATAAGATATATCCATGCATATATACGTTCCGAAAAGCTTCGTTTTTGCGTTGATTTTGGTTCGAAATTAGATTGGTCTCGAGTTTGAATGTTTGATGGGAAGATTAAATAGAATTGTTGGATGAAGTGGAGGATTTCTCTGATAGAGAATATGCATTTCACTCGAACGCTATAGACAATTTTAGCATTTCCATTTTTACAGACTTGAATGGAAAATACGTGATAAAAAAGAAATGTGTTATAGTTTAGTTAGCACTTATGTGTATATTATTACATTCTATCTTACGATAATCATAAGAGATTAAATTAATGAAAAATCGGACAATGGGATAAGAGAATAAATACGAAAGCTACTTTCAGATAAAATAAAGTTAAATTGAGCTTGGTAGCTGCTTCCTTTTGCGAAATCCGACCTTCCACAGAGTTCTCGAGTGTTCGCGACTTTATGCCTCATTATTGAAATATCCTTCCAATATATCGCTTTATCGTTGATATCAATTTATGTCATTATATTCTCTTCCAATCTCGTACATATATCAGTATCGTCTTAATATTTCTTTCGAATTATTAAAATTCAGGTAGATATAATAAAACTTAAGGATTAAGAGTTATTGTTGTTTCACTATTAAGCTTGCACTTTTTAAAACGTATTACAGTAAAATGCAGGTATTAGAATTTAAACTCGCTCACTAGCAGAATCAAAACTTTACTGATGAAGTTACAATAAAGAATGAAATTAACGTTAGTCTATGATAGAATTATGCAGTAACAAAAATTAATTATACAAAATAATATTATTATAATAAATTGATTATAAAATTAAGAACGTGTTTGAGTTACGAAGATATAAGATTTAAACAAATGTTTGACAAATTTCTTATAACGGTAAATATTAATTTTATACGCCATCGAAACGTACAATATACGTGCGACTTACATTTGGAAACTTTTGCTTCATAAAAAGTACTTAACTTCATTACAATAGAAAAAAGAGATATTTCTCCGTTATCCTACTTCATAATCTCGTCAATATAAGTTTTTCTAACTTATTCTACGAAAAAAAAGAGGATCATTAGTCTCGTTAATATAATCTCTGTAACTTTTTCCACGAAAGTAAACGAATAATTACTATAAATTGATTTCAACGACGAGCAAGCTTCTCAAACTCGTCTTAACAGAATTATTCGTCGTCGCGCAGCCTCACATTTGCTTTTACGACCACGCACTTCCGTTCGAGTTGTACGTCTTGTTACAACCTATCCCGAGTAGATCGGCCAATGAACGAGCAGCTCGTACGACCGAAATTGGATAAAATTAATGTTGCTAGTTTACCCTCACGATTACGGCTGACATTCTACTCTCTTGGATGGTTCGAGTCAACTATCGTTTGAAAACTAATCGTTTTTAATAAGCACTAATCAACGAGGCCAACGAAAGGTTCCTATAGATGGAGGCCTGTTATGGAACAGTTATTTATGCTTCGTCGTTTAGAGAATATTACCCTCTGTGAAGAGAATATGAAGTGACGTAGAATATTAATTTAACGGAGAAATATATTTTCTTTTTATTGCGATGAAGTTAAGTATCTTTTTATGAAGTCAAAGTTTCTAAGTGTCGAGGTTAATATTTATTGTATCTTTGTGGAACATAAATATAATACATTCAAGTGCATTTCGCCAGTTTCTTGTGTCTATGTGAATCATTTTATGAAACGTTGAAAGTCATTACGAGAAATCATAAAAATTAATGAAGATTTCTCAAAGTTGACTATCTTCCATTTACGTACGACGACTCTACCTCATCACGTGCCTTAGTTACTTTTTTTGTGATATAGAGTATCAGATTATCCTACTTCAGATTATTTAAACTTTTCCGGCTTTGTAACAAATATAATGACTGTTACAAGATTTTTAAAAGAATTGGCTAATACTGAGACATTATTAGGAAATTATTAAAAAACCCCTTTTAATAATTCAACATTAAAATAAAATTCTTCTCAGTTGTTTTCGTCTACATGTATTTAATGTAATTGTCAGCCGCTGTTGTTATCAGTTTTGGCATTCGTGTCATTAGCTTTTTCGTAGTATTTGTTATTTGAACCGAATTGACTAATCCTATTTCATAAAATTTCTAAAATTTTGGTGCAAGAACACTCGATTGATACTTATACAATTTCAGGAATTTTCTCTGTTATTTATTTTATGGAATTAACAGAATTGACAAATAAGCGATTCATTGAACAGTTTACCATAATCACGTTAAAATATATATACGTACTCGATACTTTTTCATTCCCGGTTTGTGACACACCGCCAAAGGAATTTGACGTAGTGTTCGATGACTTTCAGAAAGGGAATGTACCGTGAAAATTTCAAGGCGCAACGTATAATACGTCGTGGCGGATTTTCTGGCGACAAGCAGCCAAGAAAGACTCAATTTCCTCCTTCAAGCAGCTTCCCCTTTGCCACTGTTACAACTAGTTTCAAATGCAATCAGAATAGAACGACAGCGAGTTGCTATTGCTCGTTAGGCGAGTTAAGAAATTGTGAATTCTTCGAGGTTACGATGGAACTTTCTCCGCTGCATAATAAGCTCCGCTTCTTACTATAAGCTTATGAATTTCCTTTTATATTCATTTTTTTTTTAGGTAGCTGTGATATTGTTATTATCATAATGTTTATTCGGATGTATTAAATTGGGAAACAATGCTTTATTCTGTAACTCTTCCGTATGTGTAGAATGAAATATCGTATTTCAAGAAGAGAGTATGTATTGTATTTCTCACAATGGAATCCACGATCTACGAGAATGTTTAACATAATTTTCATAAACGAACTTATATATGTATTAATGAAACAGCTGGGTGAATACTCGTATTTGGGAACAGAGGATAACGTTTGTAATTGGGAATATTTAGTTGAGGAAGATGGAATACGGAACTGAATATTATTTCCGCGTGTTATGAGAAGTATTAGTTGTTACATTCTCATGAATTAGAACTTAAGTTAGTTATTACATAAGTCTATTTTTTGCGATAGGATGTTGTAAATAATCATAAATTCCGAGGTAAATTTTAACGAATAAAATCTGCAACACCATAACTTGTATTTGCTTTTCAATTTATCGAGTTGATGAGATACGATTCAAATTACGTGATCTACAAAACCAATACTAAAAAGCATTAAATTAATCTACCAAAAATCTCGTGCAAAACGTTCTAAAAAATAATATCTGAGTCCCAGAGCTAGTGTATTGAGTCTACCTTTTAAAAAAATGACATATTTTCCGATATCAAATTCATTATTCTTCCCGATGATAAAAATTTTCTACGACTCTGAGATGCAAAGTAGTTTCTTGTCACCGGAGAAATTCCGCTTCGAAGCGCGTCCGCCTACCCGAAAAAACCTCAAAATAGTCAGATGATGCATTCGGTTACAGGCTCGTCTAAACACAGAGAACAAAATATTACCAAAGTGGAGGATCCCTGTCAACGAAAAACGATGAATACCACGTTCACGTTCAATTAGCGATGCCACAAATGAGAACGTTGACGCTGGCTACGGAGGAGAGGGTGGGGCCTTCGCTTAAGAAACGCTCGCGAGCTCGTTAGCTCGCGATTTAAGCCGCGCGTTCGCAGCCGACTGCTCGCCGGAAAACGGAATACGAGGACGCGTCGTTAAATGGCACGCGTATATGGCTCGGTTTTAAAACGACGTCGTATATAGACGTCGTAAACGGTGACGACCGCAGCAACGACGACGAGGAAGCGTCGTCTTCACGGCGACGAGCCACGACTTACGACGGCCAGCCACTTGACATCCCGACCCGCCCACATCTCGTATACTGCTCCCTACAGCCCTTCCCACAAGTAGTCCAGAAATTTACAGCAATTCCCACTAATCTTCCCGCGTCCACGAGACACGAGTCCCTCTGTTCCGTTGCCATTTCTAATTAATGGCTCGACCAAGGGAATTCTTCCAGATATTTCTTTGAGAAAAGTGCCATCTACATCCGGAAGTTTCAATTTTGGTAATTGAAAGAACATTTTTTGTAGCGAAAGTACGCTTTATTTGGGTTAGTTCGAAGCTGTTTGAGAACATGTAATATAACGTACAGTTCAAGAAACAATCTGAAATAAACAAAACGATAATAAGAATGAACGGATTTATTCCAGACATCTCTTTGGAGAAAATATGATTTTCATTCGGAAGCTTCGATTTTGGTAATTGAAAGAGTTGTTTTTAATGAGGAGATAATATCGACTGAGTAAGATGTATATGTTTGATTTGGTTTAGTTGGAACTTGATTGAGAATGTGTGAACATATTTGAGAGGATAGAAGATTGATACGTTTTACAAGCGAACTGGATATAAAATAATAATTTTACTCAGAAATTATTTTACATTTCAAAACACGCAATCTGTGAGACAATCTGTGTAATTCAAAAAATAATTTTTAGATTGCACATAACCTGTCGTTTCTTTTTTACGTATCGCTCGATTTAACCAGGAATTTATCCGGTTGCTAGTGGAACGATCGCGGAAAAGAAAGCAGCAAGATATGAAAAATAAAGAGGAGAGAAAAAAGAAGTAGAAGAATTATAGGAAAAAAGAGGAAGGAAAAGAAGAAGGAAGAATCTTGAATCAAGTAACAACACGGCACAAGTCAATGGGTAAACGTGCGAAATAAACAGGACACAAGGCGTTTCCAATAAAGCCTACCGGCTGCCTGTCGAATTTATTGCACGCTTAATTAATGGACAAATAACGCGATTAACGAGAGAACGACCGGTACGCGATAGGCTGCCGTAGCCGGTTGGGAACACCGAGGATGTCAGTGCTGGAAAACTGTTGCTCGCAGAAAAATGGCCGAAGTATTTTTGTCGCGGCACCGCCGCGAAAAATGGGAGACGACTAATTGCTCGATAGATTTTATTTTAACACGATGTCCGAACATATTGCCATGGATTCTTGTAATTTTTTATCGATAAATAATGATTTCTCTCGTGTATTTGCTTCTCTTCTTTTTATTTTTTCGAGGGGCTGTTTTTCTCGTCGCGACGCTACCACGGAAAATGGGAAACCACTAATTGCCTGGTACATTTCTTTACGCCATATTTAAACGCGTTGCTATCGACCTTTGTAATTTCTTAGGGATAAATACCAATTTTGCTCGTGTACATTCTCGTTTCTCTTTATGTTTTGATAGGAGTTATTCCGTTGGAGATGAGAAAGAAAACGTTGTAGCGGAAACTTGAGATCGTGGGTTCAAATTCTTCTGTATTTTCTTTTTCGTTTTTAGAAGGAAATTACTTTTATGAAAGACAAGAAGGTGGTAATAAAAGTTTGAAAATTAAAACTGGATTTGTTATGTTATGTTTTTATGCGTTGAAGGCAATTGATTTCACGTATATATTTTATATGTAAAGGGACATCTTATAATCGTATTGCATGGGGGATGGATGGAGAGTGATAAATGTGAAATTTTTATCTCCATGTTTTATGCAGAAGTACTTCGTTACAATATATGTAGAATAGGTAGATTATAAAAACTTTTTTAATGCGTAGGGAATCTTGGTATCTTCATTATATGCACGCGGAATTATTGTAGTTACTGTTCTTGATTATGAAATGTTGGTCGTTGGAATAGTAAAAGTTAAATTCGAAATTTATAGCTTTAGTAATCCTTTGAGACAAAGTAATAATACTCTTATCTAAATTATACGAGTTTCTATAATTTGATACAAAGTAATTTTACTTTCTCCTCAATTCGGTTATATACATAATTCCAAACAACAAAGCGACACAAAAGGACAATACCAACGAGATTTTTCGCTCTGCTAAACGGAATGAGACAGTTAATTTGTTAAATTGTTAAATCCATTAACCACGCATCTAGCTAAAATAATTCCAATTCCCAATCCCATCGCTATTACCGCCGTTCCATTATACATTTTTTAAAATAATGACAATAATAAACACCTTTATTACACACATCGAAATACACGTTATATCTATCAATCTTAACATTTTGGAATCTATTTAAAAAGAGTGACGCAAGAGTCGAGCCTTGATCCTAATAGAAATAAGTCTGTCAATCCCGTCTTCAGAGACTTCTACTCTCATGAACGCACACGCACACGTTGTCAAAGGTCCTTAATCAAGCAAGCAACGAACGGTGGTCGTTCAGTGACAGACACTCACTGGGAACACTGCTTTCAGCTGCTCCATCTATTGTCCTCTCGTCTCGTTCCGCCTCGTCGCGTGGCATGTTAATTAATCCGCTAATTATTAAACTAATTGCTGGCTTAATTGGCTCGCGAAAAGCTCGCTCCTATTCAGCTCGATCTTGATGCTAACGGAGGAGACGAAAGCAAGATCGAAGGTACAAGAGGGATGGAAAGGGTCAAGATAAAAACGAGCGAAAGGATAAAGGGAAGAAAAATAAGATAAAGAAAGGGGTGGTTGAATAGCGACGTAGTTGGTCGCTTGGTTCAACATCATCGATTCGGTATTCTCGACAGTGTCGCGAAAAGCCTGAGGATTCTTGCGTTTTACGGCTTGTTGAGAATCAGAACACGAAGTCAGAAACGAAGTTAGCAAAATACATTCTTTCTGTTCATATTTCTACGTCCGATGATTTGAATATTTTTTGCGATCGCGTTTGTAAGCTAATGTGGAATTTATTTTTATGGAATATATAAATTTGTGTGTTATTATATCATTTCGTTTTGTATAATATCATGCACAAAAAAGAGATTGTACATGTTAGTTTTAAAAATTGTATAGTCTTACACTGTATGAACAAGCCGAATCTTCTTAAAATATTCTTCACGGAAAGTTTCACGAAATTCGTAGGAATTTCATCTCTGTCATGATACTAAATAACTGTGCACAAACTGCCTTCTCAGATCTTCAAGACCTCGTTGTTCGTGTCTCTAATTGCCATTGTGTCTGCTCCCTCCGAGGGTGCTCGAACTCGATGACGATCTGTGTCTCAACTCAAGAACGGAGAACTGCTTTTCGAACGACTTAACGTCAACTTTATTCAACTCCTATAATAAATTTGAATGAGTTTACTTTGCGATTCGAACGGTTTCTTAGAGTCAGACTATTTCCCATTGTTAATTTCATGCAGAATGTATTATAGGTACTTGATACGATTAAGAATTCTTGTCATTGTGTGAACTTCGACAATTTGATTGGGTTGTTTCTATTGAATAATAGAAATAACATGTATGATGGAGGAATTAATCGAAATGAAAGAGCCAGTTTTGAATGAAGGCAAAGTTGAATAAAATCCACGTAATTATCGCGACAATCTCGCTTTTTGAATCGTCCTGTAGGACTGATTTAGTGCGTGCTGCGTAGCAATTGCTATCAAGATATTGCTTCAATTGACGCGTCGGCCAACGACAAAGATAAAATACACTGGATCGATGGAAAAATCGACGGATCAACAGGTTAAATTAATAAAGACTCGCAATTTTACATGGCGCATTGTATCATGAAAGCGTACGAATGCGTTTCAATGGCATTAACAGTTTACACAAACCAATCTATATGGATCAAATAAACTACGTATCTTAAATATCATGTGTAAAAAAACATTTTTATTCTTAAAACAATGTTGATCGCATCTTTCACGAAAATCTTAAATATCCATAAATTTCTGCAATTAAGTCAAAGATAATTTTCGAATAGAAATTTCATTTTATCTCCAGGATATGAACATTCAAAAAAGTAATATTTTAAAATAGTAACCGTGAGATTTTAAGCGTGCAGAAAATAATTTTTCGGACAGCGATTTCAAGATTATAAACACCGAAAAAAGTAACTTTTTAAAACAGCAAGTTCGTCGGAAAAATTCAATCTCGTCGACAAACCTACGCATCCATTCACTCCGACCGTATTCCTTCGCTTCAGTTGAAATCCTTTTCTGAATCACAGAAAAATAATCGACGAACCGCCGTGAAACATCGTGGAAAAGCAACGTGGGACGAAAGCAAAATGAAAGAAGCGTAGAAACGGAAGGAAACAAAGCAGGATCGAAACATATCAAAATTTTAACTGCGCCCTAGATCCCGGAGCTCTTCACTGGGAAAACGAAAGGGAGAGAGAGAGAGAGAGACTCTGGCATTGTGTCTCGTATTCACCAGGAACTCACGATTCGGCTTGCATAATGCAATAACTTGTCTCAACGAGCGACGGGCCCACGAATGAAACAGAAACAAAAGAATCGGTCGCCAGTATTTTTCTGTTTGCGCCAGACAAAGACGAAAAAAATGGTAGACGGTGGAGAAGAAAGGAGGGTGGAGTAGGTCCCGACGAAGTAGGAAGGGTACTCGAAAACCCTAAATGGAACCACCCCTGTTCGAAACGTAGCCTAACTATAAGGGGTCTGGCCTTCATTCTACCACGGTTTAATTGTTGCTTACTGTGGCATAAAGCGTTCAAAAGACAACGAATTATTCAAAATGCCTCGTTAGATTGTTCCCTAAAGCCGTCACGTCTATGGATCCGGAGCCAGACTGTTTGTCGCTTATTGGGTAAGAGAAAAATTGTTGCAGTTTGCGGATCGAGGGTTGTTCCAGTTTGTTTGGATATGGGTTCGTCGAGCGATTGTCGACAATTTTTTTGACTCTTTCGTGTTTTCTCGTCTTCCTTTTGTATCTTTATTTGGAAAGGACGAGTTCGACAAAGGATTTTCGATGAAGTCAATCAATCGATTGTTTCAGTCAAGCGATAATTTTGCAGTTACCTTTTTCAAATGAAGTACTTTATATTTAGATTAATTTTGTATCGTTTACGTGTTTTATGAGAGTTGAATGGAGCAGATGTGTGTGTTATATTTTAATCCTTTTCCTGTTTCTGTTTTGGTATTTTACTTCTATTTAGAGGGGATTCGTTATTTGTTGGGTAAGATGAAAAACTGTTACAACGTGAAGAGAGAATTTCTAGGGATTCGTTGAACGATTGTCGAGGTCTTTTTACGATTCTTGTAACTTTCCTCTTCCTCTATTTTTTGTTTCCGTTTGGAGAGGATAAGTTCAGTAGCAGATCTCTTTGTGAAATAGTTTTGAAGTTTTGTAGTTATTTATTTTCAATTAAGTGAAAGATTTATATGAGAATTAAATGAGAGATTTATGTGTGATGTATTTATTGTATTTTACTTCAGTATGTATTTAATATATATCCAGTATATATTGTATTTTACTTTCATCTAGAGAAGGTTAGTTACTTATCGAATAAAAATAAAGATTGATGCAATTTGAGAATCGAGGGTTTGCTAGAAGTTTTTTTGGAATTGATTGGACGATTGTCGGAAATGCTTTTATGATACTTCTTTCCTTTTCTTTTCTTATACTTTCCTTATACTTTCGTTATTTATGGATTTGAAAGTAAAAGGTACAAAAATATTCCATATTTTTATTTCCATTTGTAACAAATAGAAATTGTGGAAAATTGTATTGAAAACAGATAAAAGTATTTCCATCAAGAAACTATCATTTTTTCATCAAATATAGAATAGAGATTCGATCTTCCAACGAGAAGAACTAGACGTATAGACACTTTATTGACCACTACCAGGCAGAACTGTCGCTACAAATGGAACGCATCAATGAGTAACCGGTCGCTTGGGTCTTCGATCATAATGTTTCGTAGAAAGCAATCTAACTCGTCGGGCCATTCATTCTTGTACAGCCCCCCTAGTTTTCTGTTTATTTGCTCCTCGTCGATTCAGTAGCTCATGATAAATTAATCGCTATGGCGAAATAAAAGGAACCTGTCTGTCACTTTGAATTTACTTATTGTTTTGTGAAACGATTTTTCTTTCTTTTATTACGTTCTGTTAATTTTACAAGATATAAGAAATGAACTAAGGATAGGATGAATAAAATGCAACATGTTGCACTACGTGCTTGATGTTGTTTAATTAGGTAGCATATATTGAAAATATTGAATACATAATTTTGTTTCTAAACAGATTTAGTTAATATTTAAATGAATGCTTAAATTTTAGTTAAAATACTACTTTCGTGATCTATTTCACTATTTAGTGTACAATAAAGAAATAAAAAAATAGAATAAAAAAAAATCAAATGTCTAGAAAAAGCTTCAAAATTAAAAAAAGAGAGCTTCGTGGCTTCTTTCAACAATTTTAATCATCACCTAAAAAAAAAAAAAGAACAAAGAAAGATATATATATAAAAAAAAGGATTTCATGAAACTTTATAGTCTATAAAAGAAATTTTTATCGTCTGTCATCATTCTGAAGTATAAAGCAACTCGAAACAATTTTGCAACTCGGCTCAAAAATTTCTATCATTATCCGTGAAAGAATACCCCAATTTACGTTGAAAGGGGTTTCTTCGTTTATTACGCTGGATGAAATTAATTCCATAATCTATTCGTATAATATCTCGTGGGTTCGATTTATTTTTCGACCGAAGCCCGGAGTTCTTCGGCGATAAATATTTAATACGTCTGGCTTTATTTCGAGCGCGGTTCTCGTAATCAGTAAAAACCGACCAGAGAAGAAACTCGTTTCTGAATGTAAAGTACCTCCTCAAACTTTC
The DNA here is from genome assembly GCF_000188095.3 of Bombus impatiens. Taxonomy (NCBI): domain Eukaryota; kingdom Metazoa; phylum Arthropoda; class Insecta; order Hymenoptera; family Apidae; genus Bombus; species Bombus impatiens. The sequence continues at coordinate 111,696 of NT_177918.1, read as the reverse complement.
ATAACGCCGGATTAAAAAACCACCTCGAATTTACAATTCCGTCGCATTCGCAATTTTCTTTAAAATACACTGTGGAAGCAATCGGGCGGTGTGAGCCAAGAGCGAAATGTGCTATGTGTCATACTGTCTTCAAATATCGTCAACCAAACTGATAAAATACTCTTTTGTCCTAGTGCTTTTAAAAAAATATTCCCTTGTGCTGCTTTATATTTTTGTTATTTGAATTGTTTTAGCTATTGATTTTTATTCCTCGTGCATCGAAATTGTTTTTATGTGAATATCAATTGTTTTTACTGTCCTTTGTTTCTTTTTTTTTTTCTTGAACGAAAATAAACGATTATATTATCTTGCTAAATATGGTAGGAAATTAAATGCTTCGCGGACAGTGTCTCGTTATCAAATTTTTGACGAAGGATACAATAAAAGCTCTAAAAAATTCAAAGTATAATACGTTGCGCTCAGCTTTATTTTCTCTAAAATCAACGTTGAAAGTTTGCGGTGTAGGTGGTGCACTTGACTAGAAACGCTTCGTAAACCTTTCCCGTGGACGTGAAAAGTTGACAAAGTCAGAAGTTAGCCCATTCCGGGGAAATGCATCTTCGTGTTTAACTTTTGTCCTGATCCCTTGCAATAATCCATGTGTCAGCCTAACTTATCTTCAAAAACTTTCACAAACATAAGATTCGCCGCAGGTAGAATTTTTCTTTTCAATTCCTTTAACTGTTATATCTTTTTGTAAATGCTTTTAGATTGACACATTGTACTATGATCATGCGTTAACAATAAATTTTTATGAGTTCATCGTTCTAAATAGAGGACAGATGTACAGTACTGTGCGGTAATCTTAGGTCATGTGTGATAGTGATCACAGTATAGTAACAAATCATATTTCCAAGAATTCTTTTACATGTTGTTACAAAAATGTGAAAACACTCACACACTCATTGTGAATATTTAAACACTCATTGAATACTTTTATGAATATACTATGAACATATTACACAAAATATTTGAAAATATCGTTAATATTGCGCGTAAACTGAATGAATGAACAGTTTTAATAATATAGAATTTAGTCATATATAATTAACTATCGAAATTTTTAATAGTTTGTCGTGTTCTTTTCCCGTATATAAATTGCTCCTAATTTTATAAATTAAAACATCTTTCATACAAATATTGCCACAAATTAGACTCACCGCATTTCTCAGATACATTGCAATGTATCGTACAAATAGATTCGAAGAATTGAGAATATCGACCAGAAGTTGAAATTTCTGCAAATAAATTTGCTTCTCAAGCAATAGTTATACGATGCTTGAGAAATTTCTGCGTTTACGATTCGCCCATAAAACTATAAGCCTATTCGCGTCGGATCGTAAACAGAGAGTAAAGATTTCTAACAATGCACAGTTTCTCGCACGATAAGAGATTCAACAGACTGCAGAAATACTGGAGAGATTGCTGCATGGAACAATCACGGCTTTACGGCTATTTTATTGCCTTTGGACGACTTCTTTATGCCGTTAATTGACGGATTGCTGGAGGTATTGCCAAACAGAAAGCGCGAATGAATTTCAACCATGGTTAAGCCGCTGAACAAATGTGTGCGGCGAAAAATTTGGGAATGCAATATCTGTATATGAAAGGTGAACGTGCGGTGAATAAATTTTTTCAAATAATTCTGCATATTTTTCTTTTGACAGCATATTTTTAATTTGAAATTGTGGATAAAGTTTAGATTGCAAATGTAAATCAGATGTAGATAAAATGTAAATTTAAAAATGTAATGTAATTGCTGTTGGTGGGAATACAAAATATTTTAATAATACATTAGAAATATTCCATACAGATGAGTAATATAAAATAAATAACTCGACAAATTTCTTTGTAAAATATTCTATATTTACTTCATTTAATATATTGTGGAAATATAACAGACAAATAGTATAAAATGATTTATTTTCAGAATTCTGTAAAGTGTAACGTTATGTATATGTCCTGGTGAATGTAACTACAGTAACGAAGAGCCTTTCTCTATATTTGTAATTCCTTTTTCGAGAAATATTCAAAATATTTATTTTCGTTCATCGTCGATCCCCGATTGCTACATAGAACAATCGCGGCTTTGTCACCAACTTCTGCAATCTTCTTAGGAATTCCAATATTATTTAAACTTTCGAAGAAATTAATCCTACAACCGTGTAATCAATTTTTATTCTAAGATCCATCCAAAAATTACGTTTTCAAATGCGAATGGGCTCTTAAAATAAAACGACACTTCCAACTGAGAACTTCTACAGAATCATTTCAGAATTCCAAGTAAAATACGATTACTTTCAAAGTAAAAAAGCAGAAGAACAATAGTCTGGCCATTCGCCTGCTTAATACCGGGAACCAGTTCTTTGACGCCTTTGACGCAATCGTTTCGTCGCGATTGCCTCCTCCATACCATGGGCCGAGGTAATTCCGCTTGTTCTCGCGGTTTTATCGCATCCGTTGGCGGTTCGGCTCACGTGCCAAACGCATGACAAATTCGTACGATCTGGAAATCGTTTACGATCTCGCACATTTTGACGGTTTTAGCCGCACGTCGCGACTGCAGAATTACTTTTCACGTTCCATACTACCCCCCCCCCTCTTTTTTTCATTTTTCTTCCTTTTTTTTACACCCGCTCTCTGTGTGGACGTGAACGACAGACTAGGTTATTGTTTTAAGTGGCACGTAGCTGGCTCGCGATTTGACGCGGAACGAGTGCTACAGCCTCCAGGAATATCGTTTTTGGCACTGGTCGCCGAATTCTTCTCTAGGTGGTCCCTAGAGGACGGCGATAAAATGGCTCACGTGAAATTGAAGAGGGTTATCCCATAGTTTGGAGTTCAGCAACTTGAGTTGCAGAGGAATTTCTACAATTAAAAATCCTGGTAGTCCAGTTTCGTAACCGTAAAAACGAAATCATTAGAATGATCAACATTTATTTATCCTCCACACACACCCATTACGAGAATTACTGTCATTAATAAAAATACTTACCAGCCGAATATAATAGGGACAATCCGAAAAATAAATAACTTCTGTTAAACTTTAAATCTCGAGTAATGTCAAAATCCAAATGAACTATGTAAATGTAGAAATTACCGGGATTTTGTCGTACAGTAAGTCCCGATATCGGTAAAATCAAGTCAAAGGAATGTTATGCAATCAAAAAAGCGTCCATTTTCTCCAATTGGGAAACGTATGCAAACGATATTCTAAAAATGTCGACGTGTTAAAATCGCACAATCGGCTGCAAAAGGGAATATCGTGGCGCCATTTCCAAGCAACACCCATTTTGGTGCCTGTTGGATTGCTTTTTGGAGGACGATAATTACACGAACCTCGTCGATCGGATATTTTTAATTAGCCAGACTATTCGCTACGATTGCTCGGCGAAACAGGGAGATAAACAAATTAATGCAATCGCGTTAAACACTCGATCGAAGGACGAGAGAAAATTATTCCCTTGTAGAGATTCGGAGTTCCACGATTTTTGTGCTTCTTTTTTTTTAACACCCACTCATTACGCCGATAATTGCTATTTTTTTCTGCGCTCAGCCAACCGATAAACGAAGTTCGACTAGGGGCGAGCTGCTTTCAATGTAAACTTTTTGTCGTTTGTTTACACGACTAGCCAGCTGAACAAATTCTGTCGCATTTACATCTTTCACACAGCCGTTCGTTAATGAACTAGCTTTTTTCAACGCTTTAAATATTCTCTGTAGCTCCGCCCGGTGATCTCTTAATCAGAATAACGCCGATTATTCGAGCGAAAGGATGTTAAATGCGTAAAATGAAAACCTTTTGTACAAAATTTCTTTTTCGAGAAATCCATTGCGTGAATCTTTTGTCTGCCTAATGCATTTACTCCATTTACCAAAAATTTGTAATTGTTTTTCCAATTGTAGCTAGGATTGTGCTATACCGATTCATCTGCCAATTTGATATTAAAAACTAAGAATATGAAGTTAATTGAGAATTAATTCTACGCGTTTTAAAGACGATTTTTTCCGAAATGAAGCTTGAAATGAGATAATTTCATTCCATACTTTTGATTCATTCTTGCACAAACGATCATCTTCTGCCTGTATAATACTTTTGACCTCATTATATGTAATGAAGGTACTTTAAAGTATACCACTTTCGTTAAAATCCTGTTATAAACTAAATGTGTTTAGAATCCTGGTAGTACTTAGGAGTACATGCTACTGCTATGAAGGAACTTCTACGAAGTTCTCATTTCTTGGAAGGAAGTTCTGTTCTCTTGATATCCGTGCACTCAGTGCATGTCTGGCATATGCGTAGGTGAAGTATATATTTTGAAGTATCTGATTTGAACAAGACAGTAAAATATATGAATCGCATAGTTCAAGATGCAAAATGTCGAAATTTAATAGAGAATTGAATGAAGTTTAGTAATTGAGTGAATTTCAATTACTAAATTTTGGTTAAGATACGAGATTGGTGGAATCACGAAAATATTGCTGAACGAAAGTAATTAAAATTATATAAATTAGAGTGCTACATAAACTACTAAATTTTCTTATGGATTAATTCTGGTAACATTAAATGTCTATTAATTCTTTGAGTTACACATTGACAACACGAAATAAATGCACGTAATAAACAAAACTAATGCAAGTGCAAACTAATTTTAACTTAAAAAATAATAATCTCTTTGACGTGCAGATAACAGCGTAGTATTTTTTCCTTATACATAATATTTTCACTGAGAAAGGGATCGTTGCAGCAAAATTTTATTCCCAACGTTCCAAAATCATCGAACTCGCAAGCATTGATTTATCTTTCCTATTTACATTCTTCGCCTTAAAGGAAACCGGTAGAAGATACCGATAAAAGCTCACCGCTCTTCCTTCACCTCCCATGAAATACTCTTCGTCTCAAACATAGTTCCACAAGGAAAACCAAACATCAATGGAAACCAATTTCTCTTTTACTCTCGAGCTTTGAAATTTACTGCCTTTCTTTCACCAACTTTCGACCTTTCTATCCCCATAAAATACTCCTCCATATTAAAGAGAACCAAAGAGAAGACATTCGATCACTTTTCTTCACTTTCAAAATTTATATCGGCATATCCGTTAAAACTTTATTGGCGCTTGATGTCGTAAAACGAGTTACAAAGTAAGATAAAAAAATAGGCGAATTTACATAAGTTAATTATCATCACTTGGAATGAATTCGAGCAGTAAAAGAAAATTCTGTAACACGTAATTGCAATGGCTACAAAAACTACACACACTTATTCACTAAGCATTATTTTAGCAAATCTTGCATATCATTTTCACAGTATCGATTTATTTCTAGTCGTATAAAACTACTATTATTTGCCTAATTGTTTACGGTCTTACGAAGGTACTATTAATAACTCAATGTTTTATAAACATATGAACATAATACCAAATGACGTGGAATTTAATATACCTGAACCTAATTATGTATGCTACAATAAATACAATGGTGCATACCTTTCGTAACCATTGTACATACGCTCTGCGTATCTTCAAAATCGGATAATTTTTCGAATTTCCGAATTGAGGACCTTCCCTTCTTTCCACGCACGTCCTACGGGAATTACACTGTGAAACCTTAAAATTCTCAATTACGAAATCTAACATCTCTACCGTGCTTTTTTAAAAAATTCTCAACGTGTACGAAACTTTTATTTTTCCAGGAGCCTCCATACAGCTTCTAAGGCTAGATGTGCCGAAGATGGCGGACCCAAGATGGGAGAAGGTGATACTAAAATGCGAGTACGATCTGGGCGGTGAGGATTTGTATTCTGTCAAATGGTACAAGGACGGGGCTGAGTTCTTCAGGTTCATGCCAGGCTCGAGACCTCCTGGCCGTAATTTCTCCGTTGATGGAATATACGTTGACGTGAACAAGAGCGACAGCAAACAGGTGACGCTGTTGGGACAGGCGAACAATCGAAGAGGTTCGTAGAGAAACGCGATTTGTCCCGTTTGCTCGATTTAACGATCATTGTTCGTGCGTACTCGACGAGGCTTTTGCTTGTGCGATCGTAGTCTGAGGGGAAATTCACGAGCATCTGAGGATCGATGGATTTCGAGGAAAGGGGTGTATCAGGTGAATCATGCGCGACGATCGACTGTCGAGAGTTTGTCGAGCGAGAGGTCGTGAAGCTGTAGCATCGAAAGCAGCGCAATTTACCAAGAAATTATGCGGTTTAATGTGCACCGAGTGTTGATAAATTGTTAACTGCTGCGGGGAGTGTTTCGAGCTGAATTGAATGTCGACGAGGTTGCGCGTTTCAGGTTCTGTATTGGTTTGCGCATTTCAATGCCGGTAAGAGTAGGATGCCCTATTGCGATTTGTTTCTACGGATTCTTAGTTTTCCTGAGAGGTTTGAAGCATCCTGCGTTTGGATATTATCTGGATCCTTTTGTAGAATTAAAGCAATATTGTTAGTGAAATTGAAAAAACTGTTTGGTATAATAATAATTAAGATTGGTGATAAAACAAGCGAAATTTTAACAATTGATCTTGGTAGTTTTTGTAAGATATTTAACTTTATGAAAATCTTTTACAAGGAAAATTTAAGAAAAAGTGTGTAAAATATAGAATCGTGAGTTTTTCTCTTCAACTCTAATGAATTTCATTATCAGTCCTAATATATCTTTTCTTCCGACTTTTCAACTCATTAAACTCGCATACATCTTTCCCATCATCTTTTATCCATTTATCATACAGGCTAAATTATTGAATTTGTATTTCTAGCTTTACATTTAATTACCTTTAGCCGTTCAGACACCTAGAACTCACGTTTTCCATCATTTCTTTACGTCCATTTAAGTTTTTCATCCAAAATACAGTAAGAAACGCGAATAATAAGAAATAATCTACACTATTATATTCCTTAATCTTGCAATTAACTATCTTCATTCCCTCAAACAGTGAAAATTCATCTCCTTCCTTTTATCCTCATAACAAACTGCAATACTTCTCCGTAATGTCTAAGCAAACGTGAAACAGGAGAAACAAATCTTCTTGAAACTCGATTTTTTCGCAATTTTAGATTAAAATCGAAACAGTAATTCTGCAAGATCTTACGAAACTTCAGGCGATGAAAGTTAACGGGCTGCCTGAAATTTCACTTAAATAACCAACGAACTTTCCTCGTCGCGAATGAAACTGGCCCCTATTAAATTTCTATTCCCGCCCATTTTTCACTGGTCCACGAGGATCTACGTTCTTCCACCATCCTTACGCCTGCTATTAGGTTTCTAATCTTCAAGGTGCTTGCATTCGAGCTTTCAAAGTAGTCTGCGTAACTTTCTTAATTCATTATAATCGAAAAGGCTGATCTTGTGATGAATTTCCATGGCGCGATGCCTTATTCTTTTCTATTTAGCTTCGTTCGTCGACGATGCTTTTCTAGAACAACGTTCCCCGACGTTTTGCAAATCTTGTTACTTAAATTTAAGAAAAAGGTGTATTTAGTCGAGCGAAGAAAATTGTATTAACCATTTGTTCTCTGACTCACTAAAGTAATAAAAGCTACTCCAGAAAACATGTTTTTTAGGACTTGAACTTGTACACGCCTCACCTGTATTTTTATTGCCCTCTTATCGCTCTTTCATTATAACAAAAAGATTATTTTAAAATATTTGAAAATTGATTCTGTTCGTACAATAATATCTTGTTTGCTTTGTAATTTATCAAGCTATAGAATGTAAAAATCTATGGATCCATCCTCTCTCGAATATTTAATTCAGCACACATTAAACACCTAAAGGCTTAAAAATAGATTTTTCAGAATATTGTAATTTAACTATATCCAGATTTAATTGTCGAAAATTTGTCTAATGAAATTTCGTTCGAAACAAAATTGTAATTCAAAATAACCATATTGATTTCCCAGAAAACATTTTGTAACTGCCTCGAGGGTCACGTTCCACCGATTGGAAATCTAAATAAAATCTGAAGTATGCTTTTCAAATCAGTCTCGCAAAAAAAGCACGAGTTCGTGTTTAACCTCGTCGATGGGGCAACGGCAACGATCGAACGTTTCCTTAAAAGGAATTAGAGCGTGTTGTAAGTCGTGAAAGAGGAAACTGACAGCATGGTAATTTTGTCTGCGCTAAGGCTTTTTTGAGATTGGTGCTGTCGAGAAATGGTTGGGAGTGATTCGTTTCATCTAGATATTGTTCGTATGGATTCGACGTGAAGGAAGGTTTTGGGTAGGGGTGATCGATAGAGAGGCTGTGTAAAAGAAATTTTTGAAGTTATGAATTATGCGGAAATATATATTTTTTAAGAGATGACATAGAGTATTTGAAAACAACTTCTTTCTGATTTCATATCATAGAAAGAAAGTGTAATACCTTATCATAATAATCACTTGATATCTCGAGATTAACGAAGGTATAGAAAATGAGAAAATAATTCTGTTTCTTTTTCCATTTCAAAACACTGGCTCGTCATTCCAATATTATTCCGTAATTGTTTAATATTCTTGTATTAATCCTGTCGCATTTCCCATCTTTGTGGAAATACCATATGGACACATAAAATGTCATATTGCGTTAAAAATAAGTAGGTCGGAACAATAGCAAGACATATTGTAATATTTGAGAAAGAAGTTAATTTTCATGGTAATGAAGTATTGTTAATTCGATACAGTAAAAAGCAACAGATTAATTCGATTTATTCGTTTAAATATCCTCTTTAACTGTTATTCAGGGAATTAGGGTCTTAACAGAAATAAGGGAATGCAAATTTTTTTCAATTTAAAAGCTCATTAATTAAACACGCGTTAATCGGTAGGACATCAATAAACCCATTCTATACGAGCAGAGAGTACAATTTATTCAAACTTTTTACCTGTGCATATGATTATTATACGTTGTATTAAACGTTTTAATCATTGTTCCTGCATTGGTGTTATATAAATGCAGTTGGATTCATTATCAGTCACGAATGGATTATAAGCTTTGTTTTTCCCTCGCTATCCGTTATGTGTATTATTTTACTCTTGTTTTATTGATTCCATATTGACAGGAATTTTTTGTCATGAAATCTACATCCGAAAAATGTTCATGTCATTTAAAATAAATTTAAAAAGTCATTAAAAGTCATTCTATCCAATACTTTAGTAACAGAAACTACCTATATTATCTCTTCGGTTCTCAATTATTCCTCTTCTTTTATATCCAACGAATATTTAATTCGTAAAGGTATATAATATTTGTATTCGATATTTTTCAAAAAAGTGGCTCGAAAAATATTTTTCCAATATTCGAAAAAAATATTTTGGTGCTACTGAGGTAGGTTATACTTTTTTGAGTTTCTAAGGTTGCTTTTACTTTTCGAGGAATAGGATTTATTCATAAGAAAAAAATTCAGCGAAATTGACCAAGATGAAGGTACGAAGACGCTCCAGTCACCAATGTATTAATCGAATAAAATAAAGTAAAGAACAGCGATGTAACAAAGTAATTTACACGACAGGTAAGGTGAACCTCATGGGATCGTACGGTTGCGAGGTGTCCTCGGAGGGGCCCAGTTTTCTTACGATCTACGGCGAGGCAAACATGAGCGTTGCTATCCCGCCAAAGGAACGACCCAGTCTGCGCGGTCTTCGACCGTCTTACGAAGTGGGTGAGACACTCCAAGTGGAATGCAGTTCCGCGGCCAGCTACCCTCCAGCCCAGCTCGTCTTTATCCTCAACGGGAAAGAGGTAAGAGAAAGAAAGAGTTTTATGAGAATGTACGGGTATTAGAGCCTGGAGAGACATTTCGTTGCCATCCGTGAACTTCAGAATTCCTGATTGTAGTCGGCCTGGAAAAACGACTCGCTCGAGGCGAACTTCTTTTTCCTCAACTTCCTTCCGCGATTCTGATTTTTCCCTCATGTGTCTTTTCGCTTGTGGGTTCGTTTATCTAGTTCAACGCTTTAACAGTGGATTCTGTTGAATTTCTTGACATATTAAGAATTGGATAATTATCGATTTAATTATAATACAATTTAATATCACCCATATAATTCAATTAATTTTTATTTGTTTCTCTTCGTTCGTTTAATTTAAAGTTTTGGAAGTTTTGATTCCACTCTATTTCACTTAATATCACATTGTTAAGCATTCGACCTTTCAACGTGGATCATAATTAAACCTTCGATTCTTCATCCAAACGAAACTCGTCGATTTGCATCCTTGAGAACAAGCTGTCGTCATCCTTCTTACAAATTTTGGCTCGATTTAACCCGCTGAGAACCGCTGAATTTTCTTGACACTGTTATGAACGAGCACTTGCCCTGTTTCTAGCGATTTAACACACTGCATGTCGTGTATAAACATTTATTATCTGTAAAACAGCGCGAGGTACGTGCGGTCCGTTTGATCGCGCGATATCCAATGTGAAATACGGTGCAGTCTATCCTAATGTATCGCCTAGACCAGATATACGAAGAAAGGTGCTCTCAGGCGATTCTCTGATCTCAATGTTTATCGTTTCCTTGATAAACGATCGTCTGTGACGATAAATATGATTCCGTCCCACTTTGTTTTAAAGAATCGTTCTTGTATCGAGTTGGTCGATGTTTCACATTGCTTGTTTCAATATTAGAACTGTCCTAATTGCATTCTCCTTTTTCAAAAGATTTTCTAGCCATTAAACGAACGGGTTTTCTAAAGTACGTTTGTTTTAAATGTTTGATTAAGTATTTTTGTAAGTACTAAAAATAAACATGTTTCGGATGAAAGTTCGATTTGATAGAGGAAACTTAACAAGATATTTTGATTTTTCTTTCATATTCTCATTTAAACAGATTTCAATGCCAATGTAGCTTTCTTAAATGGAATTAAGATACCTGGATCGAAAAATTTTGTTTAAAGGCTATTTTAACTCTAATCTCGCAAGATTTATCATATGAAGAACAAGAAAAGAAATAATATCTAAATATAGAAAATAAATGGTAATATTACGTATTGAAGGATCAATTTTTAGAAAAAATACAGGTAATGGGTATGCATGGATATTTAATTTGTTTTTTCTTAATTGGAGAATTTTTTGTATAAAAATGGAAATAGTATTTATTCAAGTGGAATTATTTTAATTGAAAACAATGATGAATATTGAATTCTTTTAATTGAGAGGCGATATACAGAAACGATACTGAATTATTTTTGAATTAAGGATTGAACAATCGTTTCACGAATTTTTACTTATTTTAAATCGGGAATAACAACTCGACTCCGGATGCTCAAACATTTCTGAGAAATTTCAAAATGCAAAAGTGTCAGGACTAGATACAATGTACATAAAACTATATAAAATATTTAGTGGGTGTGACAAGTATATAAACAGTTATTATGTAATAAAACAAAAAAATACATATATATGTATACATAAAAGGATACTTTAGAATATTAGAATAAAATAAATATATCGATTTACATAAAAACATTAATTTTCATAGACGTCTATAATCCGATAATATTGTACATCAATCTGTAATATTGCTAAGTGATCAGAAACACGATTAAATTGATCAAAAAAATTGATAGATTTTGATTGAGGCGTAGAAACTTGCAAACATAGAAACTTTCCCAGTTGGAATGATCTCTCGAAATTGACGGTGTCGTAAACGTAACAACGTAAAACAACGAGCGTTGAACTGGAATGGGGTGAGGATTGAGAATAAAAAGTCCTGGAAATTAAGAGAACGCGCGATGCCTTTGAATTGCAAATTCAACGCTAGCGAAGGATATAAAATCATGGGAACCGCTTAAAAGGTGCTCGTTTAGTGTTCTCGCGACCGCGCCCCTTTATTCAGGCCCCTTAAAAAGTTCGTCGTGGTGGGGCATGGAGAAATTAAAACCGTCAGTTTAGACTCGAGCATACTTTTAAAGTTGCTTACTGTGCATTCAGCTGCTGTTTTCGTTTTAAAAAAAATAACAGACGGAAAGCTGCCCTATTAAATTTGCCTCGACCATCAACCAAGAAAGTCAGTTCAGTTGGATGGTCGGTTAACGTCTTGCGTATTGCGATGGTGTTTTAAGAACTGTCATTAATAGAAGGCGGATTTTTATGAAAATTGATATTTGTATGCACGCAACTAAAGAAACAGGACTTAGATAGAAATTTGTTTTATCTACTAAGAATTATGACAAACACTCTACTTTGGATATTTTATATTCTTTTTTATATTATGCGCATTCTATGCATTTTTACGTCTTCAAATTTCCCATAAATGCTTAAAAACTTGCATTCTAAATATTCATTTCTTTTCCCTGCATTATAACATTCTGATAGAGAATTATTCAACGATATTTTTAAACAATTAATCATCCTGTTGAAATTATGATAACCATATCCAGCTTAATTTTATCTATTAATGTGTATCAATGGTTCTTATTAATTAATTCCTATCAATTTAAATTCACTTTAACATTTAAAATGGCTCGTGTTTAAACTGCGCATTAATAATCCATTAAATCCATGCATCCCCTAATTGATCAAATTTCTCCAGTCATCCAAATACGTTATCTTAACGTTCCTCCATTAACCAGAAAATTTAGTGCAGAGTTCTCTAGTATACTCGCCATTCATCTCTCCACTCTTGCATGAAATTTCACCTCGAAAGACAAGGATCATCTCACTACCATCTCACTCTCACTATCACCCTCTGTCATCAACAGGTGAACAAAGTGTTGACCAGAGAATTGCCAAGCTCAGCCTCCTCAGAGGATAACATCGTATCCTCGACGCGACTAGGGCTGACTCTACGCCTGGAACGACACCATTTCCCTGGAGGAACTTTGAATCTCAGCTGTCAGTCCACTTTGCCAGGGATCATGGACGCGAGGGCGCTTGAGAGAACGGAAACCGCAACGTTGGCCGCCAGCAATCAACGACTGGCGCAAGAACCGCCTAGATCCGGATGCATCGTAAACCTTCCATCCCTGTTCGTCATGACCTGCTGTTTCTTACTGCGATCGTTTAATCACGGTATATTAGCACTTTCTTATGTTTAACCTACGACCAGTTGGAAATCGCCACTGGAGCTCGTTCGATCGTTCTGGGATCACTTTGTTCGGTAATGTTGCTTTACAGGTTTGGGTATACTCTGATTGAAATATAAATAAAAATATTGTATCGTTTTAGATGCTTTATTAGTTTTATTTTGGAATTAATTAAATGTTTAAAAGTAACATAAGAACTATTTTGTGTCAAAATTCGATAATTGTATATTTTATGTTTTAGTCAATTCTTTCAAACAAAAGTATAAACAATTTGGATTTTAATATAAAATTGAATTTTAAATGGCATGTGTTTGAAACTTATGTGGTACAACTAGATTGTTATATAACAAGATATATAACAAGATTTGCATCCAGAGTAATTTTATATCTAATTATATTTTAATAATACGTATTTGAAAAATTATGAAATAATCGGTTCTCGAATATTTTATTTACATAAAACATATTCACGACTATCAATCGAATATGCCCAAGTTTGTTGCCTCTCAAATATCGAAAGAAGCCAAAAGATCCAACTTTTCTTCACTGCTAGTGTGTGATTTCGTTTCTCCTGCGGAAGCTCTCGTTGATATTTCGTGCGAGCAATTTTTAAAAAATTTCCTTAATTTTTCAATGCAACTGAAGACTAAAAAAAATTAGATTTCATTAGCCTTTTTAAATTTTAGGCCGATATTAGTCAGGAAAATAACTTTTTTTTAATTCTTCGCTATCACTGTGAAATTTATCGTATCACAGAAAATTGCTCGCATTAGACGTTTTTTCGGTCACATTCGCGGGCAAAACTTTTTTCTTAACTTTTCACTGACAAAGAGAAAATCTTACAAAAAGAAGAAGAGACAAAATTACTGTTGCTAGGCTTTTTGAATTCGTTTGTTAGGCGAAAATTAGCCTCGAAACGAATTTTTTCTTCACTGCCACCATGAAATTTCGTTGCTCATGCAGAAAAGACTCTTGTTAAAAATAATTCCACGAAGGAATTTTACGTACACGCATGTAATATGTTAATATACGTGTGAATAAATGCATAGGATGGATAAAGTACGTGAAGTATATGATTCAAGTATATCGATGGTCATGTAGAGGAGATGGAAAGCGAAGATGAAAAAGCTCTATAGCAATATAATTTAATTGAAACAGCGAGTCGTTTACGCAAGACGCGACATTGTACATAGTGTATGATTGTGAATTAGATTTATGACGGTGTGTAATTAAAAAAAAAGAGAGGGTGGGTCGGGGTAAACACGGTGAAAGTAAGCAGGAGAATTCATTAGGATCTCGATGAGGATGAAGTGATATCACAATCACGCGACGTGTGATTCGTTTTACGAATATTAAAAAATAAAGCGAGAGAGTGATTGGTATCGAACGACAAAAGGCATAAATTTGAATCGATTGGCGGTTGAAGTATAGGGTGATTCACGTTTATGGCGTTCGGGATAATTGAACTGTTCTTTTTTTTCTCTTGGATCTCTCGACGCATCCTTTTTGGTGGCGTACAAGAATTTATATATACATACATAAATATATTATATATATACATATACGTATATGTATACACGATGATGAATTCGTCATATTTACGTTTTACTGTAATTTTACATGATCCATATCTGATCGTTATGACATTTCAAACAATAAAGAGGAACATCAGGCAGAATTTTGTTCATGTTCTTTTACTTTAAAACCTTCCCTTTTAGAATTTGAGAATCAGGTAAGATTGCCATTTGACATTAAAATTTTTTAATATTCCACATATTAATGTTATTTTAACTTAGGTTTAAAAAATTTTTATATTTTTGGACGCTATCGCACAATTGTACTAATACTATTGTATTACTGAAATTTTATAAATCACGGATCATCTTATTGTCCTGTTTGATATAAAATTGCGAAAGGGAATTCTATAATTTAAATAACTTACAATTCGTCAATTTAATAATATATTAATTGATAAATTATTGTGCAAGAGTGTACTGTAGCGTGTATATATGCATATACTTTAATATACAATACACAAAGGATTATGAAAGTGGAGTTATGAACAAAATGGATAGGTATATATATAAATAGGTATTAATTATGTTTTCAATAAAAGATAACATTGTCTCGTCAAAAACGGCATCCCATTTCTAATAACTACAAAAGCATTATAATAAAATTGATAAATCTAGTATTAGTTCAAATTAAGTATTTTCTTCATTCACAGATATACGACTTTCATATTTCTAGCTAACTGCTAAAGTAGAGAATGTGAGGGACACATGAAGAGAAACAACGCAATTGAACATAGTAAAAAGCGGTGTTATGCGGTATTGTAACGTAAACCATAAATTATATCGATTACTAGGTTTGGCTATTCCCATAAACCTCCCTATCTCTTCCTCGAATCATAATCCGAACCCTTAGAACCCTTACATAACGTTAATTTACTCAATATTTTACATAAGTGCTTAAATACACCTCCAGGTGTTACATGGGTCCGTTATCTGCACCTTATACTACGATTGCGTACGTATAAAATACAGTTCCTGTTAAGTTTCATAATCTTATCACTTAACACAATCGTAAATTCGCGCTAGACTCACTAATGCTTAAAAGTCTTCCAATTATAATTTTCGTACTCATATCATAATCTCGCGGTCATAGCCACATTATGACGTTCATTGCATTAAAAAATACTGTTATCTTCTCCTTCTGTCACTTTTTATTCCTTTAGCTTTACCCTTTCAGTAGATACTATCATCTAAAATAAATACTCTGTCTTTCATTATTTTTCTTTAAAATTGCCACACGATTCCCTAATACATTATTTTTTCCTTAAAAATTTCATTTCTTCCTTTTTCTCCCTTTTTTTAGTCATTCTTAAACATATTTGATACTATATCAAGTCTTCCATTAAAACTGTCATCTAAACTCTTAAAATATTACTTTCCCCTCTCAGAAATAATGTTCTCTACCTTTCTTCCCTTTTCTTAATAATTTTCTGAAATATCCGACACTACACCGACTATTCCATTAAGATTGTCACCAAATCCTTTAAAAATTTATTTTCCTTTCCTTACTTCCCATCTCTTTCCACAAAATATTTCATAAAAATTTGACGTTTTCTATAAAAATTGTTACCGAAATTCTTACGAAAATTATCCACTTCTTCCAGAACCTTCTTCTTCCATCTTTACCACTTCTTCTTCAAACTTTTCGTTATTAACTCCATACGATGTATAAACTATCAGGACCCGTGATTGTTACTCTTTAAAAATCTATTAAACTCATTATTATTACATATTAACTACGTAACCATCAGATAAACTACTATACATAAGATCCACGTAAGACAGCTTCTTCTAAAACCGTGCCGGGCTTCTCACAGCACGTCGCTGTTTTAATCAATGTGAAGCATCGGTCTTTCTCATTTCAAAAAACTAATAGAAGGCATATTTTCGCAAAAAGAAAAAAAATTGATACACTATCCCACCTATCCTACAGAATTTCAATTTTCAATGTACATATTGTTCTTTCTCCGCCAGTTTTCATTTCCGGTAACACGGGTCTTCACCAATGAATTACCTTGCATCGTCAGGATCGCGGCCCTCCTCGATAACAGGTTCGCCGGGATAAAAGCGATTAGAGATGGCAAAAGGGGAGGAACGATTTAGCAGGCGGTAAACAGTCGAAACGGGAAATCCAAATCCCGCCAGGAGGGATTTCCGGTAGCTCGATCATCCCCTTCCAACTCTCAAACCATCCACTAGCCGAAGTATACCGACTTCGACCTATCGGCCGAGAATTCACAGGTTCCTCTTCCTTCCCGATTCGATTTCCAGATTAATTAAGGATAGCTGGCCTGAAAGGACGCCCTCGAGGATCCTTTCGAGCGTCGAACTTCCGAGGAAAGGCGTAACGAGACACCGATTCGTGTCCGTTTCACGAGACACCGAACACGATAATGACATTTTTTCGCCGATTCTCAACGACTAGGCCACGGTAGCGCGTTAATGAGAAACGACCATTGGTCCCTCTGATACGAATTCATGTCCCTACCACTTAAGGGAATGGTTAACAGCTGCTTCGATCGACAAAAGGGGCTCTGTTGGCCTAGTCACGATCCGTTACAGCTAGGAGACGGGCTCGTTTGCGATACATGGGGAAACGGTTCGAGTTGATCGATTCAATTGATGGTTGACAATGGCCTACGGCTTCTCGATGCTGTCTGTGTGCTCGTTAGGATAATAGAACGTTGTTGTAGGGTTATTCTTTTCATTATTGATAGACAGAGTTTGAAAGTTTATCGATATTCTCGACATATTGGAATTTGTAGATAAAATCTTTAATCGTTGAACATACAATTCAGTTATTATAAATTCATTACTATGGTGATGGTTGCAATGCATCTACGGCTACTTGTTGTGATCTGTGTGTCGATGGAGTTTACGGGCTGTTTAAGGATAGTTCATTAATATCTCCAAGATATTGGGATTTGCACAATAATATACTATACAATTAATTATATGAGTGAATCTTGAGAAAACTAGAGACTCGGTTTAAATCACGAAAACTTCTATCGTACGTAATTTTTTCAACTGTATAATTCTGCAGAGCTTGACTAATTTTATTACCAAACTTTTACTGTTACTCAAAAAAATTTATTAACACAGACGACTTACAACTCGCGAGTTAGAAAATTTCGCTAATAATATTAGCTCAATGTGTCCAAGTTTCCAGGTACTTCTATAATATTCGTTTTAAGTATAGTTCTGAGTCTGAAGATCGTAAAATGATTCTTACTTCTTGACCTCCTTTGTATTCGCAAATGAGATATCTGCTAATACGTTGTCGTTTATACGACTCTTTGGACGAGAATCTCGTGTATATATATTTTACATTATTTATAACTGAATGTTATCTAATATAATAGAAAAATTAATAAACTATGCTTTTAAAGGTATAATATATTCTATATTTAGCGTCGTTAATCCCTTTGCATTCACGAGCCTTGTGAAATGTTTCTCGAATATCTGAAAGAAATATCTCGTGTGTCTGTTCTGTAGAATTTCAAATTGAATGTTCTTTTGTATAAATACAAACAAATACATACACATTCTACATATAACTCAATAAATGGGCTGCGGGTATTTATGGAAATTTATGTTTTTATAAACACAATTAAAGAGATAGAACATAAGCATAAATTTATTTCACCACCCTTCTAGAATTATACTTTAAATCTCACAAATTGCGTTTTCATACAACCCGATTTCGAAATCCTTTGTTTCGATACTATTTTCAAACAACGCTCGTTAATTCCTTCTGTATAAAAGCCTCTTGACGGAATTAACCGAATAAAAGATCAAATCAAACAAGTTAAAATGTAATTAGCAACACGATGTCGATCATCTTTGAACGAGGCCAGGTAGGGATAAATAAAGCTCGAGCTACTAGGATCGAAAAAATAGCTCTCGAACGAAGGAAATATAACGCGACGAGAGCAAGCATAGCATATTCGAATATGCTTCAACGATTGGTTTCTTCACAATTCTACAAAACGTCAATGAGTTCAATGAGTTCGTTTCACCTGCAACGACCTACATAATCCCCTCCAATTCTCTTATTGCCAATATATAGGGTGTTGTATTATGTACACTGTTTTGCGAATATTTACCAATAACGATATTAACCCGAAAACAGAATTTATTTAATACAAACATTTAATACAAACATTTAGTAAAAGAAACTAATATATAGCACGAACAGCCATCTTAAACATATAATAAGTGTAAAGAAATTAGTGTTACTGACAATGAACATCGTCTAATGTAACGAATAATTAACTATTTGAATGTGTTTGCGATCTCCACCAAATATACGCACCTATACTTGCACTAAATATCTCGTAGCTTCTACCTTAAGTTTCGAACTTTACCAATATGATCTTGGTAGTTGGGTTTCATTACAGTGTCACAGAATTAGAATGCCTTCGCGAGTTGCTGTATATTTATTTATCTTTATTATATCTTATCTACAACCTTCTATGCATGTAAGTTTAACAAGTACAGATTAAGTACTTATTAAAGTCTTCCTGATGCAAGTACAGATTAGAGGTTGACAGTTCTAGCGTTAATTTTTGATTACATTGGTTGGAATCGATCTTATAAGCCAATATTTTTTTAACACGCTGTAGAAGGAAGGCTGTGGCTGGGAAGAAAATGAAATGAGATCAACGTAAATTCAGAAATGGCACACGCTGTTGGGTTTGAGACGTTCGAAGAGTTAACCCGCGATTATCTTGGCACTGTTTCATCGCTGTGATGACACGCCGGCAAAAGCTAAAACACCACTCTGCTGGGTGTAAAGGTTAACTAGGCCGTGTTTGTGCCGGTTTGCAGACGAACTGGTGTTGATTCATCACACAGCCCGTTTTAGCGTGTATAGAGTAGCGCACGCGTACGATAGTTCGTAAGCACACGAAGGATTCTGCGTTTCAAGCGAATGAACGTACGGACATTATTATTAACTCTTGCAATAGATAATAGTGGTGATGCGAAGCTTTTCTGTAAATTACGCATGATTTGATGTGATTAATATTGGAATATAGATATTTATATATTTACGAGAAATTTCCAAATTTACGGAATGTGTACGATATACAGGTATCCTAATATATTGATGTTTGAAACTAAATATTTAGATGGAATCGGTGGTTTGCCTGAAATTGTTAATAATGAATATGTACCTTATGCGGTATCGACAGAAAAAGCAATTATTTACATAAAAGTCTAATTTTGTTAAAGCAATAATGTACATTTTACAAGTATAATATTTAATACAGATTTAATGTTTACTATCATACTTTACAGAAGCGTCTCGATATGAAATAAAGGAGATAAAGTATATGAAATAATTCGAACGAAAGTTAAAAGCTTGGATGAAATTATTACGAACAACGTTCGATTGCTGGAACAATCCTTTATTTCATGCACTATCGAGTCAGAGGAGAAAATTGTTCGTATAATGGTGTGACTTTGCATTCTTACTTTACATAGATAATATCGTATCGAAAAAATTTTACGAAATTATTATTGAAGTAATATTAATATCGGGAAAATGAGATAGTTGAAGTTGACGATGAAATTATTAGGATGCATATGTTGAATTTTCCACGCTACAGAATTTCTGGTTTCCCCTGTTCAAACAAGTAATCCTTTGCATTTCTGGTGGCGCGTACAGTAGTATATGTATGTTTTTGGTCGTCCCGTTTCTAATCTTTCCTGGCCTGAAATTTATTTTCAAAGGATTTATCTGTCTTCGACTAAGTAAACCCATTTGCATTTCAAATATCACCCTTGATTCGCTTCCTCCGACTCCGTGTTTCTTCTTTTTTCCCCGAATTTATCGTCGAAAGGTCACGCGCGCTTTGCCTAACGTCTTTTTCATCTTTGGCCTCCGGTTGATTCTCCGAACTTCAGCAAGTTCACTAATCATCGTATAAATTTGTAATTTTTTAAGCCAACGTAAATCGACGATATTTCAGAAATTGAAAATTTCTTCGATAAGTACAATAATTGACACACATATAACAGCGATTTTTTGTCAATCATCGTTGAACTATATTAATTTTAGCAAAAACACTGACCACTTTTATGGACTTCTGTCATTCTGCAATACGTTTATTTTCATTGTTTTATACAATTGCAACTTTACACATCCAATATTGTACATCGAATAATAATAATAACAATAATAACGTACCAATTCCGAAACAGTTTTCAAACCTCGATAATAATAATCTGTGCGACGATAGAATCTAACAATCCCATCGAACCTTTCGAACCCACCATTATTCTTCTGGATATTAAATTTTTACACAATCTTCTCTTTCGATAAAGTTGTTCTACGTAGAAAGTAAATTTTCTCTTCGTCCTTTCACCTTCTTAATATCAAAGAAATGATCAAATTTATGCGTTCGAATCGAGAATATTAAAGACGAACCGTTGTTTCCAAATAATGTCACGCAAAATCACGTGAAATAATAATTGTGTTTACAAACGCACCGTAGGATGTTCGCAGGAAACATGGAACGCGCGGATAATTAGCAACCATGCGTATATATTGATTTCATTTACTTGGATTTCCAAGCAGACAGCCTCGTCCAGTATTCTTTTATGGTATGACGGAAGAGAAAGAAAACTTGATGCAGGCTTGAGCGAGCAACGCGCTCGTGCATGATGCACAAGTAATATGCACTACTTGGAAATCGAGTGAGACATTTCCATCGGTCACGAAACACAAGAAGCAATCGTTCGGAATTAACGTTGCCGCCTACGCTTATATTGCATTTACTATCCGTTCGTTATTTCCACGGAAACGTCGCATAACAATTTCGTATATAATTTGGATGGAAAAATACTAAAAATATATTTAAATAATTTCGTCGCTTGTAATCACTTGAAATTGAAATTTCACTTTCATCGTCAAAAATGATGTATCATTTTATCGGGAATGTTGTTTTACACTCAACTTCGTTATACGTCATTATGTTCGTGGGCGTGAAGGAGTTATTATTATTTATTATTGCTTAGTCCGTGCCTTTCGGCTTTGGACGAATTTTCGGTTTTACATCTCTTATGTCTATTTCGCTTCTTATATGTCTATCTCCCCTCTTATCCACTCTATTCTATTGGACTCCCTTTATTATTCTATTTCTAAAACTAAAACTAGAAACTACAAATTAACAACTAATGACTAAACATTATTGCAACTTTGGGCTTTAGCCTCCTTGCTGTGCTTCTTTCCTATCGTTTGCCCTTCTCTTCTCTATTATTGCTTTCAGTTCTATTAAACCTTCTCCGGTCTTATTTAGCGTTTTTCCTCTGTCCTTTGGTCCTCCCGTTATTTCACATTCGTCTATTACATGTCTCAGGTCTTCTTTTTTCCTTCTACATAGTCTACATCTTTTTCCTCCCTCTTCTTTCCAATATTCCCTTGTTTTGGTCTCGTTTCCACATCTGAATCTTGCCAATATTCTTCTGTCCTTCCACTTCATCCTCCCTTCTAAGTGCTTTGGTAATTTTTCTTTGGCGATATTTCTTTAGCGTATATTGTATTTGGATTCTCTTATCCTTTTCCCCCTCTCCGTGAAGGAGTTATCAAATGAATTCATTTTAAAATTTCCATTTTAAGCGTGAAGACGTTCCAGGTTTCTACGGTTAATATTAATCAATATTCGGTATTTAACCATATCAAGAGCACTTGCGTATAGCTTCAATTGCAGAAATGAAAATCTGTAACCAGCCATTTTAACAAGCGTAGCAATTGCAGCGTGAAAGTAACTACGTCGCCATACGTGTGATTAGTACATTGCAGATTTTTATGCAAATTTATATTTTCATCAACACAACTCGAAAAGTGGAACGTAAGCAAAGATTTGCTTCAGCCACTAAATATTATGAACGGCGGTATATTTTGAATACTCTGTACATATTTGCATATTACGTGTACTCTGTGCATTTACGTAACTTTCGCATAAATCCATAAATATCCGCGCTATATTGATTACAGTGATTGATTCTAGGGTAAGAATTTCGTTACATTAATAACGTTTCGGAAATCCGTTTATTAACTACAAGCGTCTGGTAACAAAATACTATACGTACCTCTAACCCCGTAAAGTTAAGAAAGCGATTCTTTCAAATACATTCTGAATATTCAATCCTGAACGAGTATACGACTGCATAAAATATAGCTGGATCGTACAAACGCAATAAGGTACGGAGTTTGAAAGAAAAAAAAATTTCCTCTCGTGGTTTCGTTGCGGCTTTTAAAATTGAAAGGATCGTCGATCGGATCGTTTCCGAGAGGGTGTGCGCGCGGGCACCGGGTACAATTACTTTTGGAGAACGATGCAATTTGCACCGACGACTAATTTCAACTTCCTACGGAAACGTTTTGCCCCGAGGGCCGCTTGATTTATTTGCTTCGGGCTCCTTCTTCCCCGTGGAAACTGCATAAAAGACTTTGTGTAACGTACCAGAGAGAACATCTCGGCTGCTTGAATGGATCCACGCGAGATAACGGGGACACCTTGATTCCCATTAACCTGAGTGTACTATGGTTCGGGCTCGAAACTAAATAAGTGGCAGATAACGCGGCGACGCTGCAATTTATTAGCGTCACCGAGGAAAAATTGCCGGGTACACTTGGCCACCAAGGAAACATGCTTACGAGAGATGATGCAAAGGTTGTCAAGGTACCGGAGAAAAATAAATAAATAACTCTTACTGTTTTTCTAAATCAAATTAAAAATGATGCTAATTTATTAAGCACCGACGTTGTATTAACGCGATCTTTCATTTGCAGCTTTTTTTCAATCAATTTGCCCTATTGAAACCTATTGTTTAACTTTGCAGCTATGAAAGGAAGTTCCAGAGATTCGCTCAATTATTTTTGTCACTATTTCTTTCATCTACGTAGATTCTACGATTTTATGAAATTTAGAGAAATTCAAATGTTCGGAACATTATGATAAACTGATTGATTACGCCTTAACGGGTTAAAACGTACAATGTTAAATGATCAATTAGAAAATTCTTTCTTGAAATGGATTACGTATTCAGTTTGCAGTGGATGAAGATAAGAAATACATTTTAGCATATTATGAGCTTATTATCTTCTTTGTTTCATATCATGTCTATGAATATCTTTATGAACTCTTTATTATTTTCGATGTTTTGGCACAACAAATACATTCTTTAGTTATCGTGATGCGCTTCAAGTATCATACTGAATCAATAGAATAGATCAAAGTGGTCCTTTTGAATAATTTGAGAAATGAAATGGTTAAATTAGAATGTTGTTTTATATGTTAAAATCTTTTTTGTGCTCATAATTCACGATAGTTCACTTCAAGATCCTGAAATTATTTCTAGGCTATCTTTTAGACTTCTACTTCCACGTTGCTATTGTATACTTGCATTGCATGTAGTGACAAGATTATTGTGCGACGTGGACACATAAAATATTATTCTTACTCTGGTTCCATATTACCAACTCCTCTATTAATTTTTCAAATCGAATTTGTTAGAATCTATCGTCCAAAAATATTTCAAACTTTCACTAAACATTTGATACTACATGATTGAAATGCAAAGTTTTTAAGAGAAGTGTGCCGAGCAAATAGCTTCCGAAATTTCTTCATGAAACTTCGGAGCTTCGAAGCTGAAGATTTATGTTTGAAATTTGTAATTTTGATAGTTTGAGATTTTACAACGATACTCGTTATTTCAGCGTTGCGTGCAGGAAAATTGATTTAAGAAATCGAGGTCGTGAATTTCTCTTTTTCTTTCTTTCTCTTTGCAGATCCTCCGGTATCCGTGTACAAAGTGAACGGGATCAGGGGTCAGTAGAGCCAAAGAAACTGTAACTCAATCTTCCACTTCTTTATTTTGTTCATCGATGGTTTACTGGAAATGCTGGCCGGTAAAGAAGGCGTGCACTTCGAAGTAAAGTCTGAACTGAATTCTTCAGGCGTCGGGCACTATTTTCTTTACAGAAAATTCTTCTTGTCAAGGGAAGAATCTTGCAGCAAATATAATCATTTAAGTAGAAAATTAAAAAATTCACGCGAAGAAAAATGGGAATTATCGATTTTGTATAAAAATCTAAAAAGAACATTCTTGTCTCCGTTCTTTGCGAAGATTTAAACAAAATTTTAAAGCTGGGTTAAAGAGCAACTTTGAGATATTTTTTAATCATAGAAAAATAACCATAAAGCTCAATTTTGATCATCGTTAACAATTTTCTAACACTTTAAAGCAATTTTAAGTAATTTAATATCAAACATTTAAAAAGGTGCTTTAAGTAATTTAAAATAATTTAGGTTTAAAAATAAAAAAAAAAGTAGAATACAGACTAAGTATCATTTCCAATTAGTATTATTACTTACAGTCAATAGATCACAAAACACATTACGAAACCCTATTTTCAAAAATAATTTAGATTATATTTTCTTATATCGAAAATTCCACGCGCTTTCTAATTTTTCCTACGAAATTTCGTGCACGGTTTCGCTTGATTAAATTACGTCTTATATCGACTTAATTCAGGACACAGTCTCAAGGGTTTCCTTCATCACGTAAATCGAGAATTGGTGATAATTAACTACCTTACACTGGTGTCGTCTGCATTTAATCAGCAGTAAGACGAGCAACCTTAAGCCATACACTGCTAGAAGAATATTCGTTGTACGATCTCGTGAGTTTTCCTTGTTTTCTTTTTTCTTTCCCTGGATACCTTGGCCGGAAGCGTCAAAGAGGAGGGGAAAGCGTAATGTGACGACACCGAACGCTAATGAATTCGAAAACGGATTTAAATTTGTTCGATGGAAATTCATAATTCATGCGGATCCCCCATTTATTACGTATTCCTTTTCACGGGGCGCTGCATTAAACGATTTCATCGCGGACTATTTCGACAAAGAAAGTTGATTAATTTTTTACTCGTGTAATGGATATGTTGGAATTTCGTAGTTTTCAGATTTCACACGTGTTGCGGAGAATCTTTCTTATGGATATCTCATAAGAAGAACAGATAAAGAGACAACACAAAGAAACAAAGTTTTGGTAGAGTGTAAGAGATTTTTAATGATTCGACCTTTAAGTCTTAATATTCGATATTCACCTCTGAAACTTTAAAACATCCGCATGAGGGCATTATCAAACAGAAATGTTCGACTGGAGCACGAACACGATACAATGACGTCCTTCTTGATTCAATTTTTCCTTCAAACGTTCACCAAGAACATTAAACTCTCGAATATTAAACAACATTAGAGAAACGTCAAGCGAACGTTCTTTTTTAACCATTGAGCGCTAAACAATTTTTTTCTTATCAAACACTAAACAATTCCATCTTTGATATTTCAATTTCATCTCTTCACCTTGAGATATCTTTTAAAATATCTCTCTATAATTCGTGGAACGGTACAATTGATCGATTATTAATATTGATGAGGAGGTCTAAACGGTATCTGTCTCGTATTAATTTAAAAAAGGAGCTCTAGAAATATTGCCAGGCACCAAACGACGAACACAAACGTGGTCGACAAATGTACAACAGTTAAAGCAATCTACAGTGTGTCCCAGTACTTAAAGACCAAACTTCATCAATGTATTCTACAGGTAATAGTTATACCTTTATTTGGTTAAAAGCGTTACGATAAACATGGATCATTTATAACTTTATTAAAAAGTTATAATAAAAATAAGAAAAGAGGAGTGATAATGTTAAACTGAGATTTTTAACTTTCACGATATGTCACATTGTTATTCTTTGGATTACGATTGTGTTTTTAATATTAATTTTTAATAATTGCGCCTTGTTGTTACTCGTGAACATTCCAATTCATTTCTTCAATGCAGACCAGTTTCAGGCCAATAATGTTAATCCATCGTATTAATAAGCCTCGATATACGACGATCGCAAAAGGTATTAGCACATATTCTAATTTACCAATCAGGTTCTACATTTTATTTTTATAATATCAAATTTTTACAGTCGTATAGAAATACTACTAAATGAATTCTAATATTCTTACACCTAATCAATATGTTAATCTTATAACAATTGCAATGGTGTGCCAAGGTTTTTGTAGTCATTACAGTCATGCAATACGCTAAGAAAGTTAAAACATTAAACCCTGGAACACCCTGTATATTCATAAAACATTCTCGATTGCGTTTTTAAAAGACCATTTGTATCCGTCTCGTTCATTATCGAGGTCCACGTCGTCATGGACCCTCGTTAAACATTTGCGTTATATATTTATGACGCGATGCTACACATAGATTCACATGCATATTCAAATTCAAGCCACGTCCTTTACAATAAATACACGTTAACGAAGAAACATTAACGGGTATAACACTTGAATCTTTCGAATTGAAAATGCACCACAAGATAAATACGTTTCGCGGATGAAAAATATATACAAAGCGAGAGAGAAAGAGAGACAGAGAGTAGGAAGTTGGCTCGACGTTACTGAATTTAACAAGAATAAAAGCAAGCTCTACCAGCGAAGTGAGGTACGCAGAAGAGAAGAAAAACAGAGAACGAAGAAATTCTGAAGAGATTAAAGCATTCGCAAGGACGGAAGCGGAGATACGAACGAATTTTTAAAGCGGTTGAAAAGTTCCGATGATGAATCGTTATTTTGAGGAAAAGACCAGTTGCTTTCAGGGAATGGAGGAGAAGAAGGGGAAAAAGATGGTGGAAGGTCTCTGACATGTTTCTTCACAGCTCCTGTCTTAATTCCTAGTGACTTCTTATCCGTTTCTGTTTCATGTTCTTATTACGTAATCTGTTCAAAAAGACTGATGCTTTGTTTCGTGTATGTTTCTTAACAAGAGTGTACGCGAACGCTGTCCTTTCCATCCTTTTTCCTTGTTTAACTTTTCTCAATTGTTAATGACAAATTGATTAGAAAGAGATTCGGACCACGAAAATGTGAGCAAAATTACAGATTTTGGATTTTCTACTATAATATCCTTTCCTTTAAATCATGAAAATCCTTGTTGTAATTCTAATTTATACAGGACATTTTTGCAAGATAAGTATCTATTGCTCTAATAAATATAAATATACGTATAAATATAAAAATATATATAATAAATATAAATAATATTCATGTCAATTCCTATTTTTACGAATATAATCAAAGAAATGGAATCTAGATAGACAATTTTATGTATTCTTGCATATTACGTGCAATCTGTGTATTTTGCTAATTTCTCATAAACGTATGAAAATCCGCAATCTGATAACAAGCTTTTTCTACCTAGACGATACAGTATGTGACTTAATTTAATTACGTTTTCAACAACGTTGCATTAACACAACTTTTATGCATGATTTCACTGCATGATCCTTAATGGATCAAACATTTAAGAGAATACTTACGGTTATGCCTCGATTTTCCAAGATATTAAGCAATGTGCCAAAACAAAGATATAATCCGCCTAATCACCGCAACCGATATTACCAACCGTAGCAGATGTTGACTACCAACAAGAAATAGCCCGAACAGGATCCTAATGAAGAAAGGTATCACTGTTTCACAGCGAAACTAACGGGATGAAACTCGTTCGACGTGTTGGTAAAAACTTTCTCTTCGAACTCTTAATCGCCTGTCATAACTACGGGCAACGTAATCCCACGGGATTATTTCCTTGGTCAGGAAAAGGAACTTCATCAAACAAACAGCGCAACGAAGAATCTAAGCTGGCAAAAAGCAAGGATCGAGAAAGTTAGTATATACAGTTAATTCTCGAAGTATTGATGCATACGAAATTAGCGGGGACGAATCTGCTCCGAATTTTTGCATGCAAAAAGATTCATATAATAACAATATCCAAATCCAGATAAAATAGCTCATTTTTACTCTGTTGTATTTTACTGGATTCTAAGGAATATTGATTTATATAAATGAAAGTTAATAAATCAGAGTTATACACGAAAGACATAATTTTTAGTTTTAGAGACACCATTCGAAATATTGGAAAATGAAAATTGAAATTAAGATCAGAAAATAAAAATTGGAGTTATATATAGAAATATTGTTCGGGATATTAATGCACACGAGACATATAATAATGAATCCACAAGGAGAAAAATAGTTACAAGGAATATCAATCCTGGTAATTATATTTTTTATGTGGTTTGAAATAGTACTATGAAACTTCTCACTTTTTACATGAATAAGCAACGTTTCGATTTTTAAACTATACATTAAGCGATCTTTGAAGAGATAAAAATATTTGTTGTAAGAAAGAAGAAGATTGATATGACGAAATTTCCATTGTATTTTCTCCCCTGACTTAGTTCGTAATCAAATCACTGTTCCAATATGCTTATTTATTTTCTCTGTTTATTTACATTTTCAGTTATCGTTTACATTTTCTCTTTCCTGTTTATATTTTCAATTATTTGTTTATTTACTTCCGTCTCCCCTCTGTTTGTTTTGAATCTTTTTTCTCACATTCCTCATTTTTTATTTAAATCTTTTTCCAGGGGAAAATCTATCATAGTCCATTCAGAATTGTCGAAGCGCTAGCAACTACATTTGTCAGAGTTAACCAAGATTTATGACATGTTGGGGGATGATAGCTATTTTTGAGAGTGTAGATTTAACGTTTTTATCATCTGCGTGTCAATATTCAGGTACATTGCGTGACTTAAGATTTATTCGGAGGATTTTAAACAATCTGTTCAGGTTTTTGTATTTTCATTTTTACATGGCTTACTAGCAAGTGATCCTGTCACAAGGGTCTATCTGTAATAACTCTTATCTCCTGCAGATTCTTTAGTCTTTTCACAGTGTAATAACATGACGAGGAGTTCAGAATAATACATTTAAAAAATGATTCTCTTCTCAGGTTCAAAATTTTCTACATTCTGGATATCAAATACGAGGAATGCCTATTTTTTATTATTTATATTACGTGAAATTCATAGTACTAGATAATTTACGTGTCTCTTTCAGCTTATGCTGTTAAAGGATTAAATCAATACCTTTAGAAATATATTGCTAGGAAACAAATATGCATAGATATTTATCATTCATGACACGCATGTATAAGATATTTATTACGCCGGTAAATGTCGATCTACAATGCATTTAAGTAATATTTTTATTTACGATTACAATACATAGTGAGTGATTGAAGCATTCATTTACCTACAATTGTCGACTTTCAGCAACCGATATTTTTTACAATACATATTTCGAAATTCTGATGAGCACGTATGTTAGATTAACCAATTTCAACAATTCGAGGCAATTCGTTTATAAGATATACTCTCAAGGGGCATTTTCCAATACAATAAAAATCACCAAAGATCTCGAATCCCATTGCAAAAATTTTTCAACGATTTCACGACTCTCTATTTTCTTTCCGTGAACAGAGACCGGATCTTCAGTTTCATGCTGTTAAAATTTCATAAATCGACGAGTATGTTATCGAACAACAGTTCCGCGAGTTTATATTTTAATATGTTCACAAACAAATTGTTTTTGCAACAGATCGTTTCGTACGTGGTGTAATATACAGATTTCATAAAGCACCAGATAAAAAGGATGGAAAAATGGGAAAACCAGCATGTGCTGTTGCTCGTAATCGCCACGTTATTGTCGATCTCCTTGCCCTTCTACGGATTTCTTCCTGTTACAAATTACTTCTAGCAATTCGATACTTTAACTTCTTTCCGCGGCTGATTGATAGAGGATTCCCAATGCTGAATTCCAAAGATAACGCTGTTTACAACCGTTGATAGCGCTTTAAATCCTGGTTAATACCCCGCTGGTCGACGAATGACCCTTACATAGGGTGACCATTTCAATGTTAATAATGTGTCATTCGTGAAATCTTTTCAAGGAGAGGAAACAATAAGTTCTTTTTAGAATAAAAAGCTTTTCCGAGTAGAAAGCATTTTTTACATGAAATGTCGTAATTTTGTTATTTCTGAGAATCATAATTTTTAAGCCACCGCGTTTGTTTTCAGCGTTTCAGTATTTTGATTATTCTTAATCCTCTAATTAGTTTGCAATGTGTTTTAGGCATAAAAATATCTCTGCCTATAATTGTAAAGAGATATTCAAATTTTTTGAAAGATACAGGTGCTTACTACAATTTTTCTATAGAGTCCCGTGAGTTATACATATCATTATCAGATTATCAATCTGATTTAGTATGTAAATAATTTACGTATTTTATTTGTGAAAATAATTTACCTATTTATATATGTATAAAAAATGAATTACAAATTGCCTTACAAATGTCTTCTAATTCTAAAGAATTTCTTTCCTTTAGAAGGTGTAACTCTATACACAGTTCCGAAGAGGTTGAACAAAAAGTTCAGTACAAGTAGAGTGTGTCAAAGGAGTTCATATAATATCCATGAAGAAATATTGACAGTGATAAAAGAATTCTTCAGCTCCACGAAATTCTCTTCACCCTTTGTAAGCACGTTTATTCGAAATTTAAATGTATCAAGAAGTAACAGAACATACATAATATGCAAATAAATATAAAATAACCGGAGTAAAGACTTCATTGCAATATTAAAAGGATAAAGAAAATTTCCATTTCACAAGTTCTCAAATATGAATTTACATACAACATACCTATATCCGAGTGTATGTAATTATTAGACTGCGGAGGTTCATGTATTTATGAAAAATTTGGACGTGTAAAAATTTATAAATTCCGTATAATATTAAAAAATGTATCAGATATATAAAATATAAAGCATATCTGTAAGTACACGTTGTAATATTTAGTAGATGAAACAAATCTTTATTTAAGTTTCATCCGAAATATATCTTTAATCAGTGTCGTATTGATAAAAATATGGATTTTCACAAACATTCGGACATTAGTAATTATTATTAATAAAAACGAATGTCACTATATCTTCTATTAGATAATACCCGAACACCCTATACAGGACTAACTCCACGACAGGATTGCTTCACGCCATCTGTTTCCCCCACGGTCCACCGAAACGTCGGACAACGAAAGATGCATTATTCGTAATGGATTTGTTCACGCCGTTAATGCACGTTGCCAATAGTACCGAAAAAAACGAAAAATAGCCTTTTGGTAGTATTGGGAGCGTCAATGGATTAGCTCCGTATCGATATCGCAGCAACGAAACTTTTCTTCTATTTCCATTTCTCTTTATATTCCTTTCTTTTTTTGGGAAGGGGC
>NT_177918.1:74868-79260 GCF_000188095.3 Bombus impatiens | reverse complement strand
GGGGGGGGGAGAATAACGACACGTCGCATTTTTTACAGTATTTTTATAGCACTCATGAACTGTACTGTGAACAAATATATCAGACTTGTGTGAGAGATCATCATATAATGCAATGAATTTTTCGAAGACTTTAAGTTCCGTATTTATGGTGGTTTATAGTTTTCAATAGAATCATCAAATCCTGTGTTGCATTTTTATGGTGACATGTTTTTTATAGTTAACTTAATGACTTGACATAATTAGAAAATTACTTTCGATTATTTTTATATCGAAATTAATGTTTAAAAAGCTCAACAAATTCGATCTTTTCTTATTTCCTAATCAATAATACGAAGCCACAATGTTGCTACATATCCTACAATAATGAAAAAGAATATTTTAATTTCTTATTCAAATTTAAATAGAAACTTTTATTTAAATTTTGTATCGTCGTATTCTTCTATAGACGTCGACCAATTGTGCATCGTCGGAATGACAAGAGACAAAAATAATTGCGTAGAGAAGCGATCATAGCTTGAGACGTGCAA
This sequence comes from Bombus impatiens, assembly GCF_000188095.3. Classification (NCBI taxonomy): domain Eukaryota; kingdom Metazoa; phylum Arthropoda; class Insecta; order Hymenoptera; family Apidae; genus Bombus; species Bombus impatiens. The sequence goes on along the minus strand of NT_177918.1, from coordinate 78,733 downwards.
CGTAACGAGACACACGTAATCAGGATGAAATCATTAGCAAGTAGCATTAATTACAATTAGTCGCGTTACGTCGACTCGGGGATAGTCTAATTACCGTAAATATAATTGCGTATTGAACCGCTTTTCACCGGATGAACATTGTTTAAACGGTTATAATTACATACTAAAATCAAGATATAGAAATGGTTTAATAATTATGGCCCCGAGCTCGTTCTCTGTATGTCGTTTTGCTTTCGAATGGTTCGTTCGACTGGCAAACCAAAAAAATTTCATTTGTATTGGCGTAATTAATGGAATTGAAAACGTGTGTGATGCGGATTGTAGAAGGATGCGGTTAAATACATAAATTTCAAAGCGTGCGAAAACTGCAAAGGAATCTTTATTATGCAATCTCAACAATGAAATCTTACGCGTGAAGATGATAAAATTCTTCATCGTTGTTATGTACTGAAGAGAATTGCTCTGAAGCTGAATTCTCCCCTCTATTATAACCTGTTTGTATTATAATGATTATTAAACTTTTTAATGCGATATGATTCTACTGAATTTACAATAATAGAATTCCAAGAAGGCTGTTAATTCAGTTTCGTAAGTTCCTGGTAGTTTTTCGTATCTCTCACTTTTTAAATTTTGTTCTGTTCGCCACTGTAAGTACACACACATATTGTCTTTTTAAAAGACTGTTTCTTGTATATTTTACAAATACGCAATGTCGATGTCGACAACGTCTTTTACGTTAAACAATACCTTTCCTTCATTTCTTTTATTCCTTACCTTTATTTTACGCATTGTTATATTTTAATCTTATTTTATATATTGTTATATATCTTCTATATATCCTATATGTTCCTTTTTTTATACAATATACATATGCATATATTCTTTCTGACTTTTTCGAGATTTATAATGTTTACTTCAATCTAATTAACTTATTTATTGTAATAAACTTTATTACTTTAAGGGGAACAATTTGTATTTATATTCCTTCATTCCAGTTAAAGCATTGGATACATATACCATTAAAAACACAGACAATGTGATAAAATATCAACCCAGAAGAGAATTGATGTATTTTTTAATTGGAAATACTTGAACAAATTCTACGTTTCGTGGAGTTAATTAAACGTGTTCTCCCAAATCGATAATCGATGAAAAATCCATGAAAATGATTTACGGATCGTAAACGATGCATTTAAGTGTGATCTGAAAGAAACGAGGGCGGGAAGAAAAGCTTCGTGTGAATAAGTAAAAAGTATCTCGCTCGCAAGACGTTAAATATTTGACCAGTATTTTTTTACCAAGTATGGTAATGTAGTTTGTTGTGCGGACAGTACGAACCGTATACCAGAATGTCGGCTTTAATAACTTTTGTTTATGCCGCGTTAATTAAAAATTTCACTCGCGCGATACATTCTGGTAGATGAGTAACGCGAGCCCCGTGTCTAGATATGCAAAAAGCATTCGCCGTTCCAATAAACCGGCGCAATACAAATACGTATTTGTTTGGTTCTGTCATTTTTACGCTTCCTTTGCCTGCAATTTGTACTACAAATATTCTGTTCTTTCTCATGGATCTCACGTATTTATTCTGCGAACTTTCATTAAAATATCGTAGATACATTCTATAGAAAGTTTTGTATGGTCTCACTGGATTTTTCCGAATCTATATCTGTGCATCAATTTGTAAATTGAGCATGGCGAACGGAACATCGGAAGACTACACTTTTCTAGATTTATATCTTTGCAATAAATTCCATGTTTTATTAACCCACGCCTGGCCGAAGCCCTTATCATTGGTCATAGCTGTCGCACATATCGGATGATTTATCTTATAGTAACAAAGCAAAGAGCTCGACGAAAGTAATTTTCATTCCTATACGCATACTGAGTAAGTGACAATAAAATTTACTTGTGAAGCAAAATTCCTCGACATGGTACTTACAAGTGTTGCGATTACTCGACCACCGAGTGTCAGTCTCGTTGTGTAAAAAGTTGGCCGCTAATGAATATTCCTCGAGTAACACTCACGGCCTTATATTCTATACGAAACTCTTCGAAACGACGAGAACAGACGCACTCGGATAAAGTCTGAAGGCTTGAAGGACTTGCAGAACCCCTACTTACGTAACCTCTTCATATGGAACGAGATCTAGTAGCAAGAGACGAGAGGTTAAAAGGGAATAGAGAAGTCTGACTTAATACACGCTTCGTCACTGTCGATGAAGAGGGTCGACGATATTTCCTGCACCGCGACCAACACCCCGCCGCAACCTCCTCACCAACCCTTTAAATCCAATTTTTCTCCCTTTCCATTTCCCTCGTTACGTGGCTTCCTCTTCCAATTTGATAGCAGCGTTCCATTTTCGGTTCTACCGTAGCCGGATACGATCGCTTCCGCGGTCGCTTCGATCTCATTTACAAATGGACCGGTCATCTCACGCCAGATTTCTGTAATATACTTAACGGTGGCATACCCTCATCGACATTGTAGTCGGCCATGTTCGAGCGGCGGACGATCGACTCTATTACGCGACAACTCGAGCGAATCGGACTGGCCAACGCGATGGCTCGTCGTTACGCGTCGAACTAGCTAATTTTCGCTGAAAATTCGAACCTCGCTCTTCGAATCTCATTCGAGTAAGATCGGAGTCATCGTCGCGGGTTCCTGTGCCTCTGATGTGGCTTTTACGCAGATGGTAATTAAGTGTATAGATGTACGCGTGTCTTTTCCCCTTTGTTTTCGAAGCATCCGAACGATAGTTGGATCAATTCGACTGATTCTTTTGTGGTTTATCGGAAAGGATTCGTTGAAGCAATTCTCTTTCGCTCGAAATTCGTTTACGTGACTAATATGTTTTATTAGTAGATCGTAGATGTTCGAGGAAATTTATATCTTTTGCGACTAAGAAGATGTGATCTGAATAAAGATTTGATTCTTCGTTCGCGTCTCTGTACATTTGAATTTCCTAGAAACACATGCACATCTTTATGTAAGTATACTTATATGTTTTAGTTTTATATACTTTTATTCCAGACAGATTATTCTTTTCAAAACCAGCTTAACAATATAATGATACAAACAGTGACACACTGAAGTTTGAAAAAATTCATCATAATTGTTTTAATGAGATGTGAAGTTCCATTTATGACAGAATTCGTATGCTATAATAAGTTCCAGTGGTGTCGGAAATATTGTAATAATTTAGTCATTTTAATAAAAATTACTTTGGAACCTATTGTACCATTAGTCTGATAAAAGGTAACTTAATTTTTGTGCAGGATTTTAAAATTTTTCGCATTTCAAATTTTTTCGCGTTTAAATTCGAATATTACAAATGAAATTATCTTTTTAAACGAAATTATCTTCGAAACATTTCAGAGCAATCTATTCAAGTAACAATCCGTGCCACTCGTTTAATACCTAATTTGACTAACGTTTGTAATGAAAACGAAAAGTGAAAAAATTTCAGTTACGTATTATCTACATTCAAAAATTTTTACAAAGATCAACTTTTACCTCTAATTCAATACCAATATCCTAAATCACTATATCACAAAACGAACGTACCAGCTCAGTTAATTTCAAGTTCCCAACTCTATCTCACACACATAACCACGTGAAAACTTCACTTTAACAAAGACTGATGAGAAGACGAAGTACGCCTGCGTCGCCAAAATGGGAAATAAAAATCATGTACGAAACATTTTGTTTCATCAATACAGGTAGCGTGGACGATTATTTTATTTATTTATTATTATATGTAGCAATTATCATAAACGAAGCGGCCAGCTACAAACAAAATAATAATTTACTCTATTGTCTTCCATGGTTGAGAATCGCGAAGAGATGAGTTTATCGGCGGCG
>NT_177918.1:63750-74503 GCF_000188095.3 Bombus impatiens | reverse complement strand
GGGAGCCGATCGTAATTATTGAATTACAACGTCGTAAAAGTTTACGAGACCGTTAAAACGACGAGCCGTTTGCAATGGGAAGTCGAGCGGGCTTCCAATTAGGTGATTGACACTGATACGAGTGCCAATTTCCGTCAGCGGCCGAAATTCTGCTCGTATTACCAAGCATCGATACTAATTCGTCTGAATTACAGGACAATCGACGTGTTAACGCGAATAACTGACGAACAACGATGTCATCGTTGTCCTCATGTGACGTTTGGTAAACGTTCTCTAGCAAATTTATTAGACAAATTTTGAAGAAATTTTTAATCTATCAAAGCACATTGTTAATTGATAGAATTTATAGAACGCATCGCTTTTTGCACGTAAATATCTATGTTCGTTATTCTTAAAAATTAACGTAATATCGTGTTCTATGGTTCTTACGAATTTTCCTAAGTTTCATGGGAGTATATCCGAAATTTTGAAGAGATCGTGTTTTCTAATTTTGAGGGAAATTTCCTAAGTTTGAAGAAAGTTTCGTAAAAGTTTTAAAGGAAACGTATCTTATAATTTCCGGAGAAAATTTGAGAATTTAAAAATTCGGAAATAAAACGTTATATTTCCGCAACATTAGACTTTAATCAGTTAATAAACGTGACGTCTTAGTTTAATCGATTTTTAAATATGATAGAATTCAATTTTGGGAAGGCATCGAAAATATTTCTAAACGAACAAAATCGTTCTCCAATCAAAGTTTATTTTTCTTGCAAATTGTCTCTACCAGTAGCTTTACTAATAGCTTTACAATAAAACTGGTTGCCAAAAACTGAATGCAATTAGGTGTACATATCTTAGATGTACGAGATATGGCTAGTTAAAATTTCATAAAGTTCAGACAAGGCATTGACAATTTTCAGAAAACTCTGATTAAAGTTTAGGTTAGTCCGAGCTTTATGTAATAACTCGTTCGACAGATACGAAGCACACTGACTGGACGGTGAATAGTTAATACCATTATTCGATCTTTTTATAGCTTCTGGTTTATAATAAGAAGTACATTTATTGAATCAACGTTTTCTATCAATCAAAATTTGTATTCCTTTATGCAATTTTTTGTACACTCTTAAAAGCAATGAAAATATGTTAAACTGTCAATTTTTAATGTTTATCTAAATATGTTATTCATAAGTGATAATTAAAAAGATAATTAAAAAATTAATTTAATAATTAAAAAGCAGTATGATAAAAGTAAGCGATTATGTGTAAACGAATAACAAATATATATATATTTACGTTTCTATCTCAGTGGAAAAAGATATTAATTTTATCAAAAGTATGTGTATATGTTAAATTATCCTCGACATGTTAAATTATCCTGAAGTAAATATTGATATTATTTTGTACTGCACTCGTTCAATAAATGAACTAAAATTATGTTCCAAATAGTACAGTAGAATAGATCATTTACAGTCAGTCATGTGTGTATAATGCGACACAGAAGATTAAATACAATTACTGCGTGTTATAATATAAATTCATAAATAAATCATTAATATCTGTGTTCAAAATACGAATATGACGCGTTCATATTTCATTGTCCATATTCATTCATAATTAATAAATAAAATTAAATGTTTCCAAGAGTGACTGAAATAAATGTAGGCTTTTAATAGGAGCGTACAGTAGTATAAGTCAAACATAGTCGGCCACAGGTACGCCTCTTAATTACAACGACCACTGTTCTGCACATCTACTAGTTGTAATGCAATTGTTGTTCCGAATTTGTAGAAACCCTTTATCATTGTTTTAATTAATTTTTCTCTTTGCTATGATAAATATAAATATCTCCACTACATACCTAACAAATATATATTAAATCTCTTTATTATAATAACTGAATCTTTGATTTAACGTAAAACGAAATCTGTTTTTTCCCTAAGAAACAAACGAACCATAGATAGAATAATGACACTAGGTATATAATACACCCTATTTTCTTTTATATCGAGTAGGATATTCATTTTCCTTTCGTGAAATTTCTTCTTAGTCGCTATGTTGAAAAGAGAAGCCATATATGTATAATAAAAGTTTGCAGCTGCTTCTCTTTATCGCGCTCTAAAGTAGAGATTTCCTTTGATTTCCTTCTCCCTACGTTTTATCACGCTGTCAGGTCGTTCAACGAAATCGTTTGACAAAACCTGACAATATGCGAGCGCATACAACATCGGGAAATCGATCGTCAAGCACATGCTGCATTTATTATCAACTCTCGTGCTCTAAGCTATGATAATTTTATTTCCGCTAGAGCAACGCTTCGTGACGCGGTTTTATGGTACATTGTCTGGCGGTCGTATTGTCAGATTTAGTGCTTCCTTTTTTGAGATTTAATGTTTCATTTAATTCTTTTTCCACAGGATTAAAACATCAAAAGGACTTTTAGTGTTTTATTACTTTAAGCAAAGCATTACTATCATTAGATGTTAATTAATTCCGTAATGCATTCATTTACAACAACTATTCTTCTATAATAACAGTATACAACTAATTTATACGTTTTGCAATAATTAAATATGTCGGAGATGAAAGGACATCGGGGCCTCCCTTTTGGAATATTGGGAAAAACCCGAATACCCTAATCCAGACTTTTACTATAGCTACACTTAAGTGATGAAACTAAGAAATAGTTATGCTCAAGGTTTATGACGATGGGCTTGGGCTCGAAGTGATATAACGGGTCACTGAACGTAGCCACGGTCACGGGAGAAACGTGTACCTAACAGAGGTATGGAATAATTATATAGCTCTCCTTAAAAACAAAGATTGACCCGAGAGGTGGAGAGAGGACTATATAAGGGCAGTTCCACTTGGACATAGAGTTAGTGTCTATTCAGAACAGTACTACTTGCAATTTCAGTGACATCAGGATCGTGTATCACATCGCATTCGTCGTCCCATTGGCCGTGGATTCGTTATCGAATCTGAGGCCACCGTCATTCATGTCTAATTACCGCGGTTACTCGATTGTGATAATAAACATAACCGCTATTGTATAACATCCATGGCTAATCCTAGCGAAAGTTCGTTAAATGCCCCTAACCCTATTTTTGACGTGAACCCGACGAATATATTTTCCTTTTATGATGGAATCAATAATATACGATGTGTATTCACGTAATTTTATAACATTTAGTTGAACAGTGAAGCCTATTTTGATAATTAAGTTAATGTTATACGACATGTAAATAAAATCTGAATTTTTATACATTAATAAAATGCTATGTGTGTTTATGTAATTTTACCAAAAATAGTTGAATAATGGAGACTATATTTATTCCGGCAGAAGCCTCGAATAATAAAAGAAGCTTCGAAATAACTTTAATATACTTCGTCACTTTTGGTTACCAAATACATTTTTATACTAGTAACGAAACCTAACAAAAGCCAGCCGTTTTTTCTTCATTCTAACAAGAACACCAGCGAGCCACAAATCCGCGGTGAAAAAACCTCAGATAGAATCGCGGAATAAAGCACCGTTTCTAACGGCCGCTAATTTCTCCTCGGTGAGTAACGTTTAAATCCTATTCACGAGTCGCGAGCCACGATTTCCACGCGAAATGTATCGAGGCGGTCTCGCGTTCACGTACACACGTACGCCGGAAAGCGGGTTGGAGATCGCCGGAATTGCAATGGCGGCATCGTCTGCGACAGGGAACGTTAAGGCCGTTCGTGGTCGAATTCAGCCGGAAGCACCACCTGCAAATGTAGATACGAGCGCGTAGAAAGCCATCTAGCATTCGTGGCGAAACACAGCGACGCGAGGGGGATTTCGTGAACTCACGAAGAGAGAACATTAATCGGTGTCGAGCTGTGTATGAAAATCCGCCGCAAGTATTTGACAAAGGTCTCTTTCTCTCTCCTTCCTCTGCGTCTCGATTTGATCGAGAATTACTTCCGGCATGTGAACGTGCGCGTATTGACCGACAGGACGACTTAATAGAGGCTACGTGTTTGAACGAAGCTCACCTCTTGCGATATTTGTCGCGCCACTGGCTTAATATACTCCTGGCTCTTTGACCGGACAGAGAGTTTCGGGATCTCTGTGTGTTTCGGAGGACCAGAATTGTGTGAAATGTTCGCAGTGAATCGTGCGAAATTGGGCTTGGATTCACGGATGAGGTGGGTTACTTGCAGAGGTTAGAGTGGATTAGGATTGGAAAGTTTTAAGTCGAAAGAGAGAGACAGTGAACTGATATTGTGGAACTCTTCGCGATATGTTTCTGAAGCGTTGAATTGCTTTATGAGAGTCTTAGAGAAGGATTAATCAATGAAATTGACGAATTTGTCCAAGCTTTGGTAAATGGATCCGCATAGAAACTAAGCTGACCGACCCGATAAGCTGAATCGACTGTTTCGTGGAAACAAGAATGTTATAAATTCAAAAGCATCCGACACAACGTTATTGCGTTACAGCGTCAATTCGCCATCGTTTGATCGTGTTCATGGAAAGGTAGGTGTGCCGTTATTGTTTGTGAGACTGGGTTGTGTAAGAGAAACAGAGCCCGGTTAAACGGGGCCTTTTCACGTTTAAATCGAGATGACAGTTATTATTATATCCACGAGGAATTTAAGCGAATTTAAGTTTCGCCGGTAATTTCAAACCTATTACTAAGTAAACACTAACTACTTTGTTCACGAAGGGAGACGAGATGGGAATCGTGATTTCAGCTTAAACTGAAGTGATTCCTTAGTTGGAGAAAACCCTGCGCAACATGGTAATTGAATTTGACTTCAACTATGCCTGTGGTAAAATTCTACATTAATATTTTATCCCGCTGTTATTGTACGTAATGTAAAGTTACTTAATTGAAGGATAATTCGTGACTTTGTTACATAACCGACATTAATTTCGGGTATAATTAGTTTAAATATAATGTTTAATTAAATTTGAAGTAATTTCGAAACACGCGAATGATACTGATTTATACGAGAATGAAGTATTAATATCGATATTTATTTATATATTTTTTATTTGTAGTATCTTTTTTACGAAAAGCGCTGCATGTAACGATTTATTAAAATAAGAAAAATTCTCTCAGATTATTTCCAGCAATATGAAACAATAACAGGTTAACGACTACTCAAAAAATCACTACCAACTTAGACGTTGCGAATAAAAAGAGATATAATGGAACAATAAAACATAAAATAACATAACTGTACTTCGCGTTAAAATAAAATAAAACATTATTGCAACAATTATTTTCACGCAAAGAATTGTAAGAAAGACTATAAAATAATAATTTTAAAAGATACTTGCAGTTTATAGAATCGAAATGATTTAGGATGATATCTCTCCAATTATCAGGTACGAAACAATAACTTCTTACAGAAGACGTTTCCAATTTAAACCTAAAACTTCCAAATAGAAATAAAATAAAACTAAGTCGAAAAAGGTCCTTGGAAGCAACTAACGACCACACTCGAATAGAACAAAACACGAAAGAACATGGCGGTACTTTGTGTTAAAAGGACCAACCAGAAACTCTGCCGGTAGCGCCGTTAAAAAGTCCCATTCCATAGCTTCGATTTACCCTCTCAAGAAGACCTGACGCCATTTTCCACCGTGCGCACCACTTACCCCGATACCTCCTTGTATTTTTGAGCCGTACACCGTTCAACTCCCATTACATTCCACAAAAGCGGAGCGCGAAGCATCTCATTGCTTCTCAAAGGAGGAGGCAGCAACCCGTTTAAAGGAAATCCGCGTAGCCAACGTCGGGGTAAGCCTGGCTGCGGATTTAATTCGTTGGATCTAGGACGCCGATTACGAAAATTACCCCGCGATACTGAACGCTTCTGGTGTCCTTCGTTCGACGAGGGCATCTGGGACAGAATTCTCGAGGAAGCCCTAAGAAACGAACTGGCTGACTCACGGCTAGCGTTCGATTCTATTTGCAGTTAATCCCTCAGCCTCTGTATTAATAATTGCGCCGAGCTCTTGTTGATCTTTCGAGTTCGAAAGTTTCAGCTCAAAGAAACGATATATTATTGATCGGCTGTAATATCTATTATGTTTTGAAGATGATTTGGAGTTGATGGCGTCTTATTATAATGGCTGTCATACGGCGATTACGGTAAAATTTGAAAAGGGCTGATTCTAATATATGATAAAAAATAAAGAGTCGAAAGTATAGGATGCATCGTGACGCTTCGTTTTTGAAATAATCGGTTTGATGAAACCTGCCAAGTATACGTGAACTTGCCTAATTTCTAAATGCATCGTAAAATTATTTATAGAATAGGATTATAGAATAATCGGTAAAGGATTATCCACTGCATTATCTTCTACAGAATATCTACTATAGAATAATGTGTAGAACATTATCTATTACGACATCTATAGATTGTTCTAGAAAATACGTAAAAATCATAAAATAAGATTTATTTATTTGAAGTCACGTTTTCGAAAGATAATTGAACGAACGTTCCAGCGACTTCAATTATAAAACTTTGTTAGCATTAAAAACAATCAAGCGTAAAAACATATTTTATTCGTAGTGGTGGAGTAGCAAGGTAAACGTCGATACTCGATATAGAAACTCTTCTCGAAGCTCTTCCAAATCGATTTCCATCGCGTCATACTTGTCGAACATCTCGAGTGCCAAACGAAACAATAATGGCGCATCGATAATAATGGACAATTATCGCAATCGCGTGCCCGGTACATCGTAAAATCGCATAATGAAAGTATATCGATGTTAATATTCATTTTGTACGAGCGTAATTGATCACACGCTCCGCGAAATATTAATTATCCCATCTCGCATTTTCAATTTCATATTAAAAGTTAACCATACATTTCATTTCGTCAAATACTGAAAAGTACGATTTTTAAACGTTTTTAATATTCACTTTTTCTTTTTATATTTTTGCTTTTACGTAGTAAAGCAATGAGCAAAATTATTTAGCGCAGATACCAAAGGATTTTTCACATTTTTGAACTTCACTTTCACTCTTTATACTTGCTCTCTTTTTTACACATTGTAGAGTCTAAATATCATCTTCACCTTTAATAATATAGGGAGATGTTTAAAATAATTGCACATCTTAATCCAGTGATTATATCTGTCCGAATGATTTGGAATCATCAAGTGTTTCATAAAATTGGAAAAACTGAAAGAAAATGAGATTAAAATCTTGTATTAAAGAAAATATTAAAATACGTTCGAAAATCTATAGAATTAAAGAAAATTACTTTCGATACCCATGTCGTCAATTTCAAATTGATAGCAAAACTATCAGATTTACCGTAGGTATAATTAAAAATCTAATTCCAAATTTTTTCAGCGAGAAACTTCGTTATATGTGTAGCCGTTCTTCGCTTTAAAACAGACCTACCACATTTTATTCCCAAGTTATTTAATGATACAAATTTTTCTACAACGTTCATTAATGTTGTAATTAAATATAATCATAATTAAAAAATGTCAGAGATTTAAATATTACCATATATTACGTTATAATTATTTCAAAATCTGGCCGCAGTAACAAAAATTACACGGTAGTAACATAAAAGTAACAGCAAGACCAGTATGAAAAATTAACCGCATGACTAATTAAGGGTCAACCGGCACTACCTTTCGACAGCCTTTATTTTCACCGGTACTAAACGTTCGTTTCGCTGTGGTATGCCGAGTCACAAGTTAATTAGCTCTTTGCCCACGCCCCACTCTTCTTTTTTCCATTCTTTTTACGAGGTCATCGTACACCCTTCCGCCACTTTATATGTTTAACCGTTAACTGCTTCTATAAAACTGGCAGCTCAGTCTCGGATTTATAGCGTAATAGCGTCTTTTCGGTAATCTAACCATCCAATGGCCAAGAGATTCGCCTGGCAGAATCCGGGAAGAATTTATAAATGCTTGATAAGAGCGGGGGAAATTCGTTGCGAAAGTTGCGAGAGACGGGTCAATGGCTTGGGATATTCGAGAGGGTAGTTCGAGCGCTTCGAATAATAATAATGTGTGGGGTGTTTGTGATAAAACTGAGTCGAAAGGCATAGAATCACGACGAAGATTTATCATTGGTGTATTAATATTGAAAGAGGCTTTGAAATAAGTTTTTTCATACTAATTGTTCCAGGCATGATTGCAAGAAAGGTTCAGTCGAGACATTTCTGCAGGGTTGGAATTATTAGAAAGACCGAAAGGTGGCTGAAGTGAAAATTGAAGAAGTTTAAGGAGATTTTATTGAATTTTTAAGTGGAATTATAAATATATATGGTAGTTGCAGAGAGAATCAAAGAATATTCCGAGAACTTCATTGGACTTTTAAGTGGAATTATTTTAAATATTGTAATATTTTTATTATTCATTTATTTATTTAGATATGATATCACATATGTCAGAGTTTGAATTGTTATGGAAGTTGAAAAATTTTTTAAATGGAAATTAAAGAGTTGTAAATGCGTTTCGTCGGATTTTTCAATGGAATTACTTTATTTAGTCATTTTTATTATTTGGATTATTCATTTGGGATATTTATAAATGAAATATAGTAACTACCAAGGATATTGGGTATCGTTAATTAACGCTTTTGATACAAATTACATTTTGTATCACGTATTAATGTCGTTGTAGTATTCAAAGCGGTAAATAATTTAAAAATTAACAAAAATAAATCATAAATAATTCCAAGAAAGATTATAACATTAATCAACCACTAAATTATAAAAGAAAAGAACAATAAATTTTCCAATTGCAAACAAGATTCAATAGCACCGTGTACTATTGCTGGAAGAGAGTAATTTTACAGATGAGCGTTTATAGGCCAAGTAACTGAATTTTTTCCGCAGCGTACTGTATACTACACGTTTTCATACGCGAAGCGAATGAATTTTGCTATTTCTTCGAATAAAAGACGTTTGACCTAATTTCACATATTTTTTTCACCCACTATAAAACCTTTTGAAATCATCTACCATTTGAATGTCTGTCCTCTTCTGTAGAATTTTTTTACCCCAAGCTTACAATTGAATTAATTTTCTTTATTTCCATATGAGTCGTTTGGAAACCACATTGATAAATTCCACAAATTGAAAACTAAAGAAACGTGGTTACAAATACTCTTTTAAATTTATTTTTTATAATTTATCGCACTATTATTTATTTTATCTTTTTGCAGTAGATAAACTCATTAAAATAAGTTGTGTTTCTTTTGAGCATTGAACGTTAACTCTATTGCGTTCTTTCAGTTCTTTTTTTATTGTAAAAAGAATTTTTTATGTTTCAGGAAAATATGAAAAAGATCGCTGTTGACATGCGTGATTTCTCGTTCCACTTTTTGCGGTTTCCTCCAAATTAAAAGTCCTTTTGTTTGTTAAAACAAAAGTTAAAACAAAAAGATTGAGACATGAAAATTCAAGGTGTGTATAGTTAATCGAATATCTGTACATCGAAATTAAAAAATTTTTAAGTCTGATCAATTTTTGCAATTGATCACATAAATATCATGTAAACGACGCGATTTAGGAAAATCTTTAACTTTATATCCACTAGCCCAAAATATTCCCTTGAAACGTATCCCTTAACGTCACAAAAGGACACAAAACTACAATGACAAAGACAGTACACTTTTGGTGTCATAAAATCTGCCACAAGCATAAGGGAAAAACGAATCTCCTGCATGATATAATATTTCTCAGCGTCGCGTCGTGTCGGACGACTCCCGATCTCCTGATCTCAAAAAATGTAACAAACCCCTGCAGGGGGAATAGCGTGAAATGAAATTCCAGCTATCTCGGTACGTGGTGAAAAATAAAGTCAACCTCCTTACCACTGGCCACGTGTAATAGCTGGAACGGTGAACTTTCATGGAATACCGAGTAGAGTCCCGACCATATCCTGTGCATCTGTACATACAGAGTGTTTTTTATACTAGGGAGACAACTTAAAAAAGGATGAATCGATATGGAAAATTGAGTAAAAAATGTATAATGATATTTTTTTCGTAGAAAACCTTATTCCGGAATAAACAAATATCGAGGATTCGTAGTCTAATTTTTGCTGTATTTGTATCTATAAATGTATCTATAAATACTATCGAGTATACAATTCCGCTAAATGAGTTATTATAATTGTCGGAGATGAAAGGAAAACCAGAGCCTTCCCTTTGCAATTTTGAGGAAGCCTTCTAATGCTTTAGCCTAGATTTTATCATAACTGTAATTAAGCAATTGTCATTTGTAATTGTTTGATATTTGTGAAAGCGAAAGTGGGTTCGAGGTGACAATTGGTCGCCGAACGTAGCTACGGTCACGAGATAAACGTTTTGCCTGACGAAGGTGTGGATCGGTTGTATTGTTCTCCCTAGAAATCACATAGAATTGTACTTTAGAGATGTCGATATAATGGGACACACGTTGTATTAGGAATCAATCTCCAGACAGAAACTGCCTAGCAACGGCGTTTGGATCTTTCTCGATGTTTCCAAAGAGTATACAACAAACTTTTGACAGAAATTGCCTAGCAACAACGATTGGAACCTTCTCGATGCCTCCAGCGAGCATATAACAAACAAATGCAGTCGTATAGCAAAAAAAGATTTTCATCAGATATTCATTCGTGTGATCGCCTTGGAAAGTGATACATCGAGCAATTTACCGAGTGTCTCAGCAATCGTATTTTTGTGTTTAAAATTATTCTACGCATAGTAAAGAGTTATCCCGTTGACCGTGGATTCGTTTGAACCCCGGAACATTGTTAATAGC